>NW_027182862.1:65000-70000 GCF_041146395.1 Eulemur rufifrons | reverse complement strand
TAACCCCAAACCCTAACCCTAATCCTAAGCATTAAACCTAACCCTATCTCTTAACCCTAACGCTAGCCCTTACCCTAACACCTAGATCTAACCCTAAATCTAACCTACCGCCTAATCCTAACCTTAAGCCCTAATGCTAACTCTAACCCTGAACCCTAAACCTACCCGTAACCCTTAACACTAACCCTATCCGTCAACCTTAACCCTGACCCTAAGCATTACCCGCACCCAAGCATTTAACCCTGACCCTACCCCTAATCCTTAATGATAACCCTAACACTAAACCCTAACCCTAAGCCCAACACTTATCCCTAATCCTATCCCTTAAACCTAACCCTAATGCTAACCCCTAAACGTAACCCTAACCGTGACCAGTAAACCTAACCCTAACCTCTAACACAAACCATAGCACTAAACTAACTGAAACTAACCCTATCCCTAACCCTAACCCTAAACCCTAACTCTTAACCTTAACCCTAAGCGTTAACTCTCACGCTAACCTTTAATCCTAACCCTAATCCTAATCTTCAACCCTAAACCTAACACTTAACCCTAACCCTGTACCATAACCTAACCCCTCATCTTAACCCTAATCGTAAACCTCAACCCTAAACCAAAGTGTAACCGTTAAACCTAAGAGTAACCTTTAACCCTAACCCTAATACCTAAGCCTAAGCCCTCACCCTAACACTAAACTTCATCCTTAACCCTAACCATAATCCAACCCTAAATCTCATTCTCACATTTCTTGCTTTCTTAGAGTTTAGAAAGACTGCCATCCTCCCATGCCATGGGTGAAAGGAGGCTCTACCACTGTGTCCTGCATGAAACCCACGGGCCCATACCCAGAGTATGATAGAGTGGGTTCCCGGGTACAATCCCAGCCCCCTAAACTCCCCCCGCCCGCCTAATGCAGACAGGGCCCGTGCGCTAAGCATAAACAAAACCTTTATCAGATAACCCTAACCCTGAACATAACACCCAACCCTGTTCCTATTTCTCCCCTTAACACGTAAACCTCCCCGTGCGCCTAACTTTAACCTCTTATCCTAACGTTAATGCATAACCCATTTCCTGAGAACAACCGCTATCCCATAATTCTAACCCTATCTCCTAGTCATCACTGTGACACCTAATCCCTAACCCTAATTCTAAACCGCTAACCCTAACCGTAACCCTACCTACAACCCTAACACTGACAGTAACCCTTACTTCTAACCCCAACGCTATGCCTAACAAAAACCCTAACCCTGCACCCTAACCCCTAAGCCTTACCCTAACCCTTAACCCTAATCCTAATCCTAACCATTAAACCTAACCCTAGCTCTTAAAGCTAACCCTAAACCTTACCCTCACGACTAGACCTAACCCTGACACTAACCTAACACCTAACCCTAACCAGAACCCCTAAAGCTAACCCTGAATCTATCCCTAACCCTAGCAGTAAACTTTAACCCTAAACCTAAGCCCAACCCGTAACCCTAATCCTATCCTTTTACCCTAAAACTAACCCCTAAACCTAACCCCTATACCTCACCCTACCTCTAACCCCAATCCTAATTCTAACCATACCCCTTCATAAAACACTAACTCCTATCCGCTAACCCTAACACTAACCAAAAACCCTAATCACTAATCCCTAACCCTAACGCTTAACCTTTACCCTAACCGTTAACCCTCACCCTAAATCTTAACACTGACCCTAACCTAAACCTTTAACTCTAAGCCTAACCCTTAACCCTACAGTAAGGAAGACCCTTAATGCTAATGGGATCCCTTTTCCGTAACCCCAACACTACCGCTAAAAATAACAGTAACCTTTCATCCTTAAACCTAACCCCTAACACTTACTTTAACCCCAAACCCTAACCCTAATCCTAAGCATTAAACCTAACCCTATCTCTTAACCCTAACGCTAGCCCTTACCCGAACGCCTAGATCTAACCCTAAATCGAACCTACCGCCTAATCCTAACCTTAAGCCCTAATGCTAACTCTAACCCTGAACCCTAAACCTACCCGTAACCCTTAACACTAACCCTATCCATGAACCTTAACCCTGACCCTAACCATTACCCGCACCCAGGCATTTAACCCTGACCCTACCCCTAGTCCTTAATAATAACCCTAACACTAAACCCTAACCCTAAGGCCAACACTTAACCCTAATCCTATCCCTTAACCCTAACCCTAACCCTAACCCTAATGCTAACCCCTAAACGTAACCCTAACCGTCACCAGTAAACCTAACCCTAACCTCTAACACAAACCATAGCACATAACTCTAACCCTAAAACTAACCCTAACCCCAACCCTAACCCTAAACCCTAACTCCTAACCTTAACCCTAAGCGTTAACTCTCACGCTAACCTTTAATCCTAACCCTAATCCTAATCTTCAACCCTAAACCTAACACTTAACCCTAACCCTGTACCAAACACTAACCCCTCATCTTAACCCTAACCGTAAACCTCAACCCTAAACCAAAGTGTAGCCGTTAAACCTAAGAGTAGCCTTTAACCCTAACCCTAATCCCTAACCCTAAGCCCTCACCCTAACACTAAACTTCATCCTTAACCCTAACCATAATCCTAACCCTAAATCTAATTCTCAGACTTCTTGCTTTCTTAGAGTTTAGAAAGCCTGCCATCCTCCCATTCCATGCGTGAAAGGAGGCTCTACCACTGTGTCCTGCATGAAACCCACGGGCCCATACCCAGAGTATGATAGAGTGGGTTCCCGGGTACAATCCCAGCCCCCTAAACTCCCCCCGCCCGCCTAATGCAGACAGGGCCCGTGCGCTAACCATAAACAATACCTTTAACAGATAACCCTAACCCTGAACATAACACCCAACCCTGTTCCTATTTCTCCCCTTAACACGTAAACCTCACCGTGCGCCTAACTTTAACCTCTTATCCTAACGTTAATGCATAACCCATTTCCTGAGAACAACCCCATCCCATAATTCTAACCCTATCTCCTCGTAATCACTGTGACACCTAATCCCTAACCCTAATTCTAAACCGCTAACCCTAACCGTAACCCTACCTACAACCCTAACACTGACAGTAAACCTTACTTCTAACCCCAACGCTATGCCTAACAAAAACCCTAACACTTGACCCTAACCCTTCACCTTAACCCCTAAGCCTTACCCTAACCCTTAACCCTAATCCTAATCCTAACCATTCAACCTAACCCTAGCTCTTAAAGCTAACCCTAAACCTTACCCTCACGACTAGACCTAACCCTGACACTAACCTAACACCTAACCCTAACCAGAACCCCTAAAGCTAACCCTGAACCCTATCCCTAACCCTAGCAGTAAACTTTAACCCTAAACCTAAGCCCAACCCGTAACCCTAATCCTATCCTTTTACCCTAAAACTAACCCCTAAACCTAACCCCTATACCTCACCCTAACTCTAACCCCAATCCTAATTCTAACCATACCCCTTCATAAAACACTAACTCCTAACCGCTAACCCTAACACTAACCAAAAACCCTAATCACTAATCCCTAACCCTAACGCTTAACCTTTACCCTAACCGTTAACCCTCACCCTAAATCTTAATACTGACCCTAACCTTAAATTTTAACTCTAAGCCTAACCCTTAACCCTACAGTAAGGAAGACCCTTAATGCTAATGGGATCCCTTATCCCTAACCCTAACACTACAGCTAAAAATAACCCTAACCTTTGATCCTGAAACCTAACCCCTAACACTTACTTTAACCCCAAAACCTAACCCTAATCCTAAGCATTAAACCTAACCCTATCTCTTAACCCTAACGCTAGCCCTTACTCTAACGCCTAGATCTAACCCTAAGTCTAACCTAACGCCTTATCCTAACCTTAAGCCCTAAGGCTAACTCTAACCCTGAACCCTAAACCTACCCGTAACCCTTAACACTAACCCTATCCGTGAACCTTAACCCTGACCCTAACTATTACCCGCACCCAAGCATTTAACCCTGACCATAACCCTAATCCTTAATGCTAACCCTAACACTAAACCCTAACCCTAAGCCCAATATTTATTCCTAATCCTATCCCTTAACCCTAACCTTAACCCTAATGCTACCCCCTAAACGTAACCCTAACCGTGACCAGTAAACCTAACCCTAACCTCTAACACAAAGCGTAGCTCATAACTCTAACCCTAAATCTAACCCTAACCCTAACCCTAACCCTAAACCCTAACTCTTAACCTTAACCCTAAGCGTTAACTCTCACGCTAACCTTTAATCCTAACCCTAATCCTAATCTTCAACCCTAAACCTAACACTTAACCCTAACCCTGTACCAAACCCTAACCCCTCATCTTAACCCTAACGGTAAACCTCAACCCTATACCAAAGTGTAACCATTAAACCTAAGAGTAACCTTTAACTCTAACCCTAATCCCTAACCCTAAGCCCTCACCCTAACACTAAACTTCATCCTTAACCCTAACCATAATCCTAACCCTAAATCTCATTCTCAGACTTCTTGCTTTCTTAGAGTTTAGAAAGCCTACAATCCTCCCATGCCATGCGTGAAAGGAGGCTCTACCTCTGCGTCCTGCATGAAACCCACGGGCTCATACCCAGAGTATGATAGAGTGGGTTCCCGGGTACAATCCCAGCCCCCTAAACTCCCCCCGCCCGCCCAATGCAGACAGGGCCCGTGCGCTAAGCATAAACAATACCTTTAACAGATAACCCTAACCCTGAACATAACACCCAACCCTGTTCCTATTTCTCCCCTTAACACGTAAACCTCACCGTGCGCCTAACTTTAACCTCTTATCCTAACGTTAATGCATAACCCATTTCCTGAGAACAACCCCTATCCCATAATTCTAACCCTATCTCCTAGTCATCACTGTGACACCTAATCCCTAACCCTAATTCTAAACCGCTAACCCTAACCGTAACCCTACCTACAACCCTGACACTGACAGTAACCCTTACTTCTAACCCCAACGCTATGCCTAAGAAAAACCCTAAACCTT
>NW_027182862.1:50000-55000 GCF_041146395.1 Eulemur rufifrons | reverse complement strand
CCCCGCACGCCTAATGCAGACAGGGCCCGTGTGCTAAGCATAAACAATACTTTTAACAGATAACCCTAACCCTGAACATAACACCCAACCCTGTTCCTATTTCTCCCCTTAACCCGTAAACCTCACCGTGCGCCTAACTTTAACCTCTTATCCTAACGTTAATGCATAACCCATTTCCTGAGAACAACCCCTATCCCATAATTCTAACCCTATCTCCTAGTCATCACTGTGACACCTAATCCCTAACCCTAATTCTAAACCGCTAACCCTAACCGTAACCCTACCTACAACCCTAACACTGACAGTAACCCTTACTTCTAACCCCAACGCTATGCCTAACAAAAACCCTAACCCTTGACCCTATCCCTTCACCCTAACCCCTAAGCCTTACCCTAACCCTTAACCCTAATCCTAATCCTAACCATTCAACCTAACCCTAGCTCTTAAAGCTAACCCTAAAGCTTACCCTCACGACTAGACCTAACCCTGACACTAACCTAACACCTAACCCTTACCAGAACCCCTAAAGCTAACCCTGAACCCTATCCCTAACCCTAGCAGTAAATTTTAACCCTAAACCTAAGCCCAACCTGTAACCCTAATCCTATCCTTTTACCCTAAAACTAACGCCTATACCTCACCCTAACTCTAACCCCAATCCTAATTCTAACCATACCCCTTCATAAAACACTAACTCCTAACCGCTAACCCTATCACTAACCAAAAACCCTAATCACTAATCCCTAACCCTAACGCTTAACCTTTACCCTAACCGTTAACCCTACCCCAAATCTTAACACTGACCCTAACCTTAACCTTTAACTCTAAGCCTAACCCTTAACCCTACAGTAAGGAAGACCCTTAATGCTAATGGGATCCCTTATCCCTAACCCTAACACTACAGCTAAAAATAACCCTAACCTTTGATCCTGAAACCTAACCCCTAACACTTACTTTAACCCCAAACCCTAACCCTAATCCTAAGCATTAAACCTAACCCTATCTCTTAACCCTAACGCTAGCCCTTACCCTAACACCTATATCTAACCCTAAATCTAACCTACCGCCTAATCCTAACCTTAAGCCCTAATGCTAACTCTAACCCTGAACCCTAAACCTACCCGTAACCCTTAACACTAACCCTATCCGTCAACCTTAACCCTGACCCTAAGCATTACCCGCACCCAAGCATTTAACCCTGACCCTACCCCTAATCCTTAATGATAACCCTAACACTAAACCCTAACCCTAAGCCCAACACTTATCCCTAATCCTATCCCTTAAACCTAACCCTAATGCTAACCCCTAAACGTAACCCTAACCGTGACCAGTAAACCTAACCCTAACCTCTAACACAAACCATAGCACTAAACTAACTGAAACTAACCCTATCCCTAACCCTAACCCTAAACCCTAACTCTTAACCTTAACCCTAAGCGTTAACTCTCACGCTAACCTTTAATCCTAACCCTAATCCTAATCTTCAACCCTAAACCTAACACTTAACCCTAACCCTGTACCATAACCTAACCCCTCATCTTAACCCTAATCGTAAACCTCAACCCTAAACCAAAGTGTAACCGTTAAAACTAAGAGTAACCTTTAACCCTAACCCTAATACCTAAGCCTAAGCCCTCACCCTAACACTAAACTTCATCCTTAACCCTAACCATAATCCAACCCTAAATCTCATTCTCACATTTCTTGCTTTCTTAGAGTTTAGAAAGCCTGCCATCCTCCCATGCCATGGGTGAAAGGAGGCTCTACCACTGTGTCCTGCATGAAACCCACGGGCCCATACCCAGAGTATGATAGAGTGGGTTCCCGGGTACAATCCCAGCCCCCTAAACTCCCCCCGCCCGCCTAATGCAGACAGGGCCCGTGCGCTAAGCATAAACAAAACCTTTAACAGATAACCCTAACCCTGAACATAACACCCAACCCTGTTCCTATTTCTCCCCTTAACACGTAAACCTCCCCGTGCGCCTAACTTTAACCTCTTATCCTAACGTTAATGCATAACCCATTTCCTGAGAACAACCGCTATCCCATAATTCTAACCCTATCTCCTAGTCATCACTGTGACACCTAATCCCTAACCCTAATTCTAAACCGCTAACCCTAACCGTAACCCTACCTACAACCCTAACACTGACAGTAACCCTTACTTCTAACCCCAACGCTATGCCTAACAAAAACCCTAACCCTGCACCCTAACCCCTAAGCCTTACCCTAACCCTTAACCCTAATCCTAATCCTAACCATTGAACCTAACCCTAGCTCTTAAAGATAACCCTGAACCTTGCCCTCACGACTAGACCTAACCCTGACACTAACCTAAAACCTAACCCTAAGCAGAACCCCTAAAGCTAAGCCTGAACCCTATCCCTAACCCTAGCAGTAAACTTTAACCCTAAAGCTAACCCCAACCCGTAACCCTAATCCTATCCTTTTACCCTAAAACTAACCCCTAAACCTAACCCCTATACCTCACCCTACCTCTAACCCCAATCCTAATTCTAACCATACCCCTTCATAAAACACTAACTCCTATCCGCTAACCCTAACACTAACCAAAAACCCTAATCACTAATCCCTAACCCTAACGCTTAACCTTTACCCTAACCGTTAACCCTCACCCTAAATCTTAACACTGACCCTAACCTTAACCTTTAACTCTAAGCCTAACCCTTAACCCTACAGTAAGGAAGACCCTTAATGCTAATGGGATCCCTTTTCCGTAACCCCAACACTACCGCTAAAAATAACAGTAACCTTTCATCCTTAAACCTAACCCCTAACACTTACTTTAACCCCAAACCCTAACCCTAATCCTAAGCATTAAACCTAACCCTATCTCTTAACCCTAACGCTAGCCCTTACCCGAACGCCTAGATCTAACCCTAAATCGAACCTACCGCCTAATCCTAACCTTAAGCCCTAATGCTAACTCTAACCCTGAACCCTAAACCTACCCGTAACCCTTAACACTAACCCTATCCGTGAACCTTAACCCTGACCCTAACCATTACCCGCACCCAGGCATTTAACCCTGACCCTACCCCTAGTCCTTAATAATAACCCTAACACTAAACCCTAACCCTAAGGCCAACACTTAACCCTAATCCTATCCCTTAACCCTAACCCTAACCCTAACCCTAATGCTAACCCCTAAACGTAACCCTAACCGTCACCAGTAAACCTAACCCTAACCTCTAACACAAACCATAGCACATAACTCTAACCCTAAAACTAAACCTAACCCCAAACCTAACCATAAACCCTAACTCCTAACCTTAACCCTAAGCGTTAACTCTCACGCTAACCTTTAATCCTAACCCTAATCCTAATCTTCAACCCTAAACCTAACACTTAACCCTAACCCTGTACCAAACCTTAACCCCTCATCTTAACCCTAACCGTAAACCTCAACCCTAAACCAAAGTGTAGCCGTTAAACCTAAGAGTAGCCTTTAACCCTAACCCTAATCCCTAACCCTAAGCCCTCACCCTAACACTAAACTTCATCCTTAACCCTAACCATAATCCTACCCCTAAATCTAATTCTCAGACTTCTTGCTTTCTTAGAGTTTAGAAAGCCTGCCATCCTCCCATGCCATGCGTGAAAGGAGGCTCTACCACTGTGTCCTGCATGAAACCCACGGGCCCATACCCAGAGTATGATAGAGTGGGTTCCCGGGTACAATCCCAGCCCCCTAAACTCCCCCCGCCCGCCTAATGCAGACAGGGCCCGTGCGCTAACCATAAACAATACCTTTAACAGATAACCCTAACCCTGAACATAACACCCAACCCTGTTCCTATTTCTCCCCTTAACACGTAAACCTCACCGTGCGCCTAACTTTAACCTCTTATCCTAACGTTAATGCATAACCCATTTCCTGAGAACAACCCCATCCCATAATTCTAACCCTATCTCCTCGTAATCACTGTGACACCTAATCCCTAACCCTAATTCTAAACCGCTAACCCTAACCGTAACCCTACCTACAACCCTAACACTGACAGTAAACCTTACTTCTAACCCCAACGCTATGCCTAACAAAAACCCTAACACTTGACCCTAACCCTTCACCTTAACCCCTAAGCCTTACCCTAACCCTTAACCCTAATCCTAATCCTAACCATTCAACCTAACCCTAGCTCTTAAAGCTAACCCTAAACCTTACCCTCACGACTAGACCTAACCCTGACACTAACCTAACACCTAACCCTAACCAGAACCCCTAAAGCTAACCCTGAACCCTATCCCTAACCCTAGCAGTAAACTTTAACCCTAAACCTAAGCCCAACCCGTAACCCTAATCCTATCCTTTTACCCTAAAACTAACCCCTAAACCTAACCCCTATACCTCACCCTAACTCTAACCCCAATCCTAATTCTAACCATACCCCTTCATAAAACACTAACTCCTAACCGCTAACCCTAACACTAACCAAAAACCCTAATCACTAATCCCTAACCCTAACGCTTAACCTTTACCCTAACCGTTAACCCTCACCCTAAATCTTAATACTGACCCTAACCTTAAATTTTAACTCTAAGCCTAACCCTTAACCCTACAGTAAGGAAGACCCTTAATGCTAATGGGATCCCTTATCCCTAACCCTAACACTACAGCTAAAAATAACCCTAACCTTTGATCCTGAAACCTAACCCCTAACACTTACTTTAACCCCAAAACCTAACCCTAATCCTAAGCATTAAACCTAACCCTATCTCTTAACCCTAACGCTAGCCCTTACCCTAACGCCTAGATCTAACCCTAAGTCTAACCTAACGCCTTATCCTAACCTTAAGCCCTAAGGCTAACTCTAACCCTGAACCCTAAACCTACCCGTAACCCTTAACACTAACCCTATCCGTGAACCTTAACCCTGACCCTAACTATTACCCGCACCCAAGCATTTAACCCTGACCATAACCCTAATCCTTAATGCTAACCCTAACACTAAACCCTAACCCTAAGCCCAATACTT
>NW_027182862.1:35000-37500 GCF_041146395.1 Eulemur rufifrons | reverse complement strand
CACTGTGACACCCAATCCCTAACCCTAATTCTAAACCGCTAACCCTAACCGTAACCCTACCTACAACCCTAACACTGACAGTAACCCTTACTTCTAACCCCAACGCTATGCCTAACAAAAACCCTAACCCTGCACCCTAACCCCTATGCCTTACCCTAACCCTTAACCCTAATCCTAATCCTAACCATTAAACCTAACCCTAGCTCTTAAAGGTAACCCTGAACCTTACCCTCACGACTAGACCTAACCCTGACACTAACCTAACACCTAACCCTAAGCAGAACCCCTAAAGCTAAGCCTGAACCCTATCCCTAACCCTAGCAGTAAACTTTAACCCTAAACCTAAGCCCAACCTGTAACCCTAATCCTATCCTTTTACCCTAAAACTAACCCCTAAACCTAACCCCTATACCTCACCCTAACTCTAACCCCAACCCTAATTCTAACCATACCCCTTCATAAAACACTAACTCCTAACCGCTAACCCTAACACTAACCAAAAACCCTAATCACTAATCCTTAACCCTAACACTTAACCTTTACCCTAACCGTTAACCCTCACCCTAAATCTTAACACTGACCCTAACCTTAACCTTTAACTCTAAGCCTAACCCTTAACCCTCCAGTAAGGAAGACCCTTAATGCTAATGGGATCCCTTTTCCGTAACCCCAACACTACCGCTAAAAATAACGGTAACCTTTCATCCTTAAACGTAACCCCTAACACTTACTTTAACCCCAAACCCTAACCCTAATCCTAAGCATTAAACCTAACCCTATCTCTTAACCCTAACGCTAGCCCTTACCCGAACGCCTAGATCTAACCCTAAATCGAATCTACCGCCTAATCCTAACCTTAAGCCCTAATGCTAACTCTAACCCTGAACCCTAAACCTACCCGTAACCCTTAACACTAACCCTATCCGTCAACCTTAACCCTGACCCTAACCATTACCCGCACCCAAGCATTTAACCCTGACCCTACCCCTAGTCCTTAATGATAACCCTAACACTAAACCCTAACCCTAAGGCCAACACTTAACCGTAATCCTATCCCTTAAGCCTAACCCTAACCCTAACCCTAATGCTAACCCCTAAACGTAACCTTAACCGTCACCAGTAAACCTAACCCTAACCTCTAACACAAACCATAGCACATAACTCTAACCCTAAAACTAACCCTAACCCTAAACCTAACCCTAAACACTAACTCTTAACCTTAACCCTAAGCGTTAACTCACACGCTATCCTATAATCCTAACCCTAATCCTAATCTTCAACCCTAAACCTTACACTTAACCCTAACCCTGTACCAAACCCTAACCCCTCATCTTAACCCTAACCGTAAACCTCAACCCTAAACCAAAGTGTAACCGTTAAACCTAAGAGTAACCTTTAACAATAACCCTAATCCCTAACCCTAAGCCCTCACCCTAACACTAAACTTCATCCTTAACCCTAACCAGAATCCTAACCCTAAATCTAATTCTCAGACTTCTTGCTTTCTTAGAGTTTAGAAAGCCTGCAATCCTCCCATGCCATGCGTGAAAGGATGCTCTACCACTGTGTACTGTATGAAACCCACGGGCCCATACCCAGAGTATGATAGAGTGGGTTCCCGGGTACAATCCCAGCCCCCAAAACTCCCCCCCGCCCGCCTAATGCAGACAGGGCCCGTGCGCTAAGCATAAACAATACCTTTAACAGATAACCCTAACCCTGAACATAACACCCAACGCTGTTCCTATTTCTCCCCTTAACACGTAAACTTCACCGTGCGCCTAACTTTAACCTCTTATCCTAACGTTAATGCATAACCCATTTGCTGAGAACAACCCCTATCCCATAATTCTAACCCTATCTCCTAGTCATCACTGTGACACCTAATCCCTAACCCTAATTCCAAACCGCTAACCCTAACCGTAACCCTACCTACAACCCTAACACTGACAGTAACCCTTACTTCTAACCCCAACGCTATGCCTAACAAAAACCCTAACCCTTGACCCTAACCCTTCACCCTAACCCCTAAGACTTACCCTAACCCTTAACCCTAATCCTAATCCTAACCATTAAACCTAACCCTAGCTCTTAAAGCTAACCCTAAACCTTACCCTCATGACTAGACCTAACCCTGACACTAACCTAACACCTAACCCTAACCAGAACCCCTAAAGCTAACCCTGAACCCTATCCCTAACCCTAGCAGTAAACTTTAACCCTAAACCTAATCCCAACCCGTAACCCTAATCCTATCCTTTTACCCTCAAACTAACCCCTAAACCTAACCCCTATACCTCACCCTACCTCTAACCCCAATCCTAATTCTCACCATACCCCTTCATAAAACACTAACCGCTAACCTAACACTAACCAAAAACCCTAATCACTAATCCCTAACCCTAACACTTAACCTTTACCCTAACCGTTAACCCTCACCCTAAATCTTAACACTGACCCTAACCTTAACCTTTAACTCTAAGCCTAACCCTTAACCCTA
>NW_027182861.1:1050000-1052500 GCF_041146395.1 Eulemur rufifrons | reverse complement strand
TCTAGTCGTGAGGGTAAGGTTTAGGGTTAGCTTTAAGAGCTAGGGTTAGGTTTAATGGTTAGGATTAGGATTAGGGTTAAGGGTTAGGGTAAGTCTTAGGGGTTAGGGTGAAGGGTTAGGGTCAAGGGTTAGGGTTTTTGTTAGGCATAGCGTTGGGGTTAGAAGTAAGGGTTACTGTCAGTGTTAGGGTTGTAGGTAGGGTTACGGTTAGGGTTAGCGGTTTGGAATTAGGGTTAGGGATTAGGTGTCACAGTGATGACTAGGAGATAGGGTTAGAATTATGGGATAGGGGTTGTTCTCAGGAAATGGGTTATGCATTAACGTTAGGATAAGTGGTTAACGTTAGGCGCACGGTGAAGTTTACGTGTTAAAGGGAGAAATAGGAACAGGGTTGGGTGTTATGTTCAGGGTTAGGGTTATCTGTTAAAGGTATTGTTTATGCTTAGCGCACGGGCCCTGTCTGCATTAGGCGGGCGGTGGGGGAGTTTTGGGGGCTACGATTGTACCCGGGAACCCACTCTATCATACTCTGGGTATGAGTCCGTGGGTTTCATACAGGACACAGTGGTAGAGCCTCCTTTCACGCATGGCATGGGAGGATTGCAGGCTTTCTAAACTCTAAGAAAGCAAGAAGTCTGAGAATTAGATTTAGGGTTAGGATTATGGTTAGGGTTAAGGATGAAGTTTAGTGTTAGGGTGAGGGCTTAGGGTTAGGGATTAGGGTTAGGGTTAAAGGTTACTCTTAGGTTTAACGGTTACACTTTGGTTTAGGGTTGAGGTTTACGGTTAGGGTTAAGATGAGGGGTTAGGGTTTGGTACAGGGTTAGGGTTAAGTGTAAGGTTTAGGGTTGAAGATTAGGATTAGGGTTAGGATTATAGGATAGCGTGAGAGTTAACGCTTAGGGTTAAGGTTAAGAGTTAGGGTTTAGGGTTAGGTTTAGGGTTAGGGTTAGTTTTAGCGTTAGAGTTATGTGCTATGGTTTGTGTTAGAGGTTAGGGTTAGGTTTACTGGTGACGGTTAGGGTTACGTTTAGGGGTTAGCATTAGGGTTAGGGTTAGGGTTAGGGTTAAGGGATAGGATTACGGTTAAGTGTTGGCCTTAGGGTTAGGGTTTAGTGTTAGGGTTATCATTAAGGACTAGGGGTAGGGTCAGGGTTAAATGCCTGGGTGCGGGTAATGGTTAGGGTCAGGGTTAAGGTTCACGGATAGGGTTAGTGTTAAGGGTTACGGGTAGGTTTAGGGTTCAGGGTTAGAGTTAGCATTAGGGCTTAAGGTTAGGATTAGGCGGTAGGTTCGATTTAGGGTTAGATCTAGGCGTTCGGGTAAGGGCTAGCATTAGGGTTAAGACATAGGGTTAGGTTTAATGCTTAGGATTTTGGTTAGGGTTTGGGGTTAAAGTAAGTGTTAGGGGTTAGGTTTAAGGATGAAAGGTTACTGTTATTTTTAGCTGTAGTGTTAGGGTTACGGAAAAGGGATCCCATTAGCATTAAGGGTCTTCCTTACTGTAGGGTTAAGGGTTAGGCTTAGAGTTAAAGGTTAAGGTTAGGGTCAGTGTTAAGATTTAGGGTGAGGGTTAACGGTTCGGGTAAAGGTTAAGCGTTAGGGTTAGGGATTAGTGATTAGGGTTTTTGGTTAGAGTTAGGGTTAGCGGTTAGGAGTTAGTGTTTTATGAAGGGGTATGGTTAGAATTAGGATTGGGGTTAGAGTTAGGGTGAGGTATAGGGGTTAGGTTTAGGGGTTAGTTTTAGGGTAAAAGGATAGGATTAGGGTTACGGGTTGGGCTTAGGTTTAGGGGTAAAGTTTACTGCTAGGGTTAGGGATAGGGTTCAGGCTTAGCTTTAGGGGTTCTGCTTAGGGTTAGGCGTTAGGTTAGTGTCAGGGTTAGGTCTAGTCGTGAGGGCAAGGTTCAGGGTTATCTTTAAGAGCTAGGGTTAGGTTTAATGGTTAGGATTAGGATTAGGGTTAAGGTTTAGGGTAAGGCTTAGGGGTTAGTGTGAAGGGATAGGGTCAAGGGTTAGGGTTTTTTTTAGGCATAGCGTTGGGGTTAGAAGTAAGGGTTACTGTCAGTGTTAGGTAGGGTTACGGTTAGGGTTAGCGATTTAGAATTAGGGTTAGGGATTAGGTGTCACAGTGATGACTAGGAGATAGGGTTAGAATTATGGGATAGGGGTTGTTCTCAGGAAATGGGTTATGCATTAACGTTAGGATAAGAGGTTAAAGTTAGGCGCACGGTGAGGTTTACGTGTTAACTGGAGAAAGAGGAACAGGGTTGGGTGTTATGTTCAGGGTTAGGGTTATCTGTTAAAGGTATTGTTTATGCTTAGCACACGGGCCCTGTCTGCATTACGCGGGCGGGGGGAGTTTAGCGGGCTGGGATTGTACCCGGGAAACCACTCTATTATACCCTGGGTATGGGCCCGTGGGTTTCATGCAGGACACAGTGGTAGAGCCTCCTTTCACGCATGGCATGGGAGGATTGCAGGCTTTGTAAACTCTAATA
>NW_027182861.1:1040000-1042500 GCF_041146395.1 Eulemur rufifrons | reverse complement strand
GGTTACTGTCAGTGTCAGGGTTGTAGGTAGGGTTACGGTTAGGGTTAGCGGTTTAGAATTAGGGTTAGGGATTAGGTGTCACAGTGATGACTAGGAGATAGGGTTAGAATTATGGGATAGGGGTTGTTCTCAGGAAATGGGTTATGCATTAACGTTAGGATAAGAGGTTAAAGTTAGGCGCACGGTGAGGTTTACGTGTTAAGGGGAGAAATAGGAACAGGGTTGGGTGTTATGTTCAGGGTTAGGGTTATCTGTTACAGGTATTGTTTATGCTTAGCGCACGGGCCCTGTCTGCATTGGGCTGGCGGGGGGAGTTTAGGTTACTGGGATTGTACCCGGGAACCCACTCTATCATACTCTGGGTATGAGCCCGTGGGTTTCATGCAGGACGCAGAGGTAGAGCCTCCTTTCACGCATGGCATGGGAGGATTGCAGGCTTTCTAAACTCTAAGAAAGCAAGAAGTCTGAGAATTAGATTTAGGGTTAGGATTCTGGTTAGGGTTAAGGATGAAGTTTAGTGTTAGGGTGAGGGCTTAGGGTTAGGGATTAGGGTTAGGGTTAAAGGTTTCTCTTAGGTTTAATGTTTACACTTTGGTATAGGCTTGAGTTTTACCGTTAGGGTTAAGATGAGGGGTTAGGGTTTGGTACAGGGTTAGGGTTAAGTGTTAGGTTTAGGGTTGAAGATTAGGATTAGGGTTAGGATTAAAGGTTAGCGTGAGAGTTAACGCTTAGGGTTAAGGTTAAGAGTTAGGGTTTAGGGTTAGGGTTAGGGTTAGGGTTAGATTTAGGGTTAGAGTTATGAGCTACGCTTTGTGTTACAGGTTAGGGTTAGGTTTACTGGTCACGGTTAGGGTTACGTTTAGGGGGTAGCATTAGGGTTAGGGTTAGGGTTAAGGGATAGGATTAGGGATAAGTGTTGGGCTTAGGGTTAGGGTTTAGTTCTAGGGTTAGCATTAAGGATTAGCGTTAGGGTCAGGGTTAAATGCTTGGGTGCGGGTAATAGTTAGGGTCAGGGTTAAGGTTCACGGATAGGGTTAGTGTTAAGGGTTACGGGTAGGTTTAGGGTTCAGGGTTAGAGTTAGCCTTAGGGCTTAAGGTTAGGATTAGGCGGTAGGTTAGACTTAGGGTTAGATCTAGGCGTTAGGGTAAGGGCTAGCGTTAGGGTTAAGAGATAGGGTTAGGTTTAATGCTTAGGATTAGGGTTAGGGTTTGGGGTTAAAGTAAGTGTTAGGGGTTAGGTTTCAGGATCCAAGGTTAGGGTTATTTTTAGCTGTAGTGTTAGGGTTAGGGATATGGGATCCCATTAGCATTAAGGGTCTTCCTTACTGTAGGGTTAAGGGTTAGGCTTAGAGTTAAAAGTTAAGGTTAGGGTCAGTGTTAAGATTTAGGGTGAGGGTTAACGGTTAGGGTAAAGGTTAAGTGTTAGGGTTAGGGATTAGTGATTAGGGTTTTTGGTTAGTGTTAGGTTAGCGGTTAGTGTTTTATGAAGGGGTATGGTTAGAATTAGGATTGGGGTTAGGGTTAGGGTGAGGTATAGCGGTTAGGTTTAGGGGTTAGTTTTAGGGTAAAAGGATAGGATTAGGGTTACGGGTTGGGCTTAGGTTTAGGGTTAAAGTTTACTGCTAGGGTTAGGTATAGGGTTCAGGGTTAGCTTTAGGGGTTCTGGTGAGGGTTAAGTGTTAGGTTACTGTCAGGGTTAGGTCTAGTCGTGAGGGTAAGGTTTAGGGTTAGCTTTAAGAGCTAGCGTTAGGTTTAATGGTTAGGATTAGGATTAGGGTTAAGGGTTAGGGTAAGTCTTAGGGGTTATGGTGAAGGGTTAGGGTCAAGGGTTAGGGTTTTTGTTAGGCATAGCGTTGGGGTTAGAAGAAAGGGTTACTGTCAGTGTTAGGGTTGTAGGTAGGGTTACGGTTAGGGTTAGCGGTTTAGAATTAGGGTTAGGGATTAGGTGTCACAGTGATGACTAGGAGATAGGGTTAGAATTATGGGATAGGGGTTGTTCTCAGGAAATGGGTTATGCATTAACGTTAGGATAAGAGGTTAAATTTAGGCGCACGGTGAGGTTTACGTGTTAAGGGGAGAAATAGGAACAGGGTTGGGTGTTATGTTCAGGGTTAGGGTTATCTGTTAAAGGTATTGTTTATGCTTAGCGCACGGGCCCTGTCTGCATTGGGCTGGCGGGGGGAGTTTAGGGGGCTGGGATTGTACCCGGGAACCCACTCTATCATACTCTCGGTATGGGCCCGTGGGTTTCATGCAGGACACAGTGGTAGAGCCTCCTTTCACGCATGGCATGGGAGGATGGCAGGCTTTCTAAACTCTAAGAAAGCAAGAAGTCTGAGAATGAGATTTAGGGTAGGATTATGGTTAGGGTTAAGGATGAAATTTAGTGTTAGGGTTAGGGCTTAGGGTTAGGGATTAGGGTTAGGGTTAAAGGCTACTCTTAGGTTTAACGGCTACACTTTGGTTTAGGGTTGAGGTTTACGGTTAGGGTTAAGATGAG
>NW_027182861.1:1020000-1032500 GCF_041146395.1 Eulemur rufifrons | reverse complement strand
AGAAATAGGAACAGGGTAGGGTGTTATGTTCAGGGTTAGGGTTATCTGTTACAGGTATTGTTTATGCTTAGCGCACGGGCCCTGTCTGCATTAGGCGGGCGGGGGGAGTTTAGGGGGCTGGGATTGTACCCGGGAACCCACTTTATCATACTCTGGGTATGGGCCCGTGGGTTTCATGAAGGACACAGTGGTAGAGCCTCCTTTCACGCATGGCATGGGAGGATTGCAGGCTTTCTAAACTCTAAGAAAGCAAGAAGTCTCAGAATGAGATTTAGGGTTGGATTATGGTTAGGGTTAAGGATGAAGTTTAGTGTTAGGGTGAGGGCTTAGGGTTAGGGATTAGGGTTAGGGTTAAAGATTACTCTTAGGTATAACGGTTACACTTTGGTTTAGGGTTGAGGTTTACGGTTAGTGTTAAGATGAGCGGTTACGGTTTGGTATAGGGTTAGGGTTAAGTGTTAGGTTTAGGGTTGAAGATTAGGATTAGGGTTAGGATTAAAGGTTAGCGTGAGAGTTAACGCTTAGGGTTAAGGTTAAGAGTTAGGGTTTATGGTTAGGGTTAGGGTTAGGGTTAGTTTTAGGGTTAGAGTTATGTGCTATGATTTGTGTTAGAGGTTAGGGTTAGGTTTACTGGGCACGGATAGGGTTACGTTTAGGGGTTAGCATTAGGGTTAGGGTTAGGGTTAAGGGATAGGATTAGGGTTAAGTTTTGGGCTTAGGGTTAGGGTTTAGTCTTAGGGTTAGCATTAAGGATTAGGGTTAGTGTCAGGGTTAAATGCTTGGGTGCGGGTAATGGTTAGGGTGAGGGTTAAGGTTCACGGATAGGGTTAGTGTTAAGGGTTATGGGTAGGTTTAGGGTTCAGGGTTAGAGTTAGCATTAGGGGTTAAGGTAAGGATTAGGCGGTAGGTTAGATTTAGGGTTAGATCTAGGCGTTAGGGTAAGGGCTAGCGTTAGGGTTAAGAGATAGGTTTAGGTTTAATGCTTATTATTAGGGTTAGGGTTTGGGGTTAAAGTAAGTGTTAGGGGTTAGCTTTCAGGATCAAAGGTTAGGGTTATTTTTAGCTGTAGTGTTAGGGTTAGGGATAAGGGATCCCATTAGCATTAAGGGTCTTCCTTACTGTAGGATTAAGGGATAGGCTTAGAGTTAAAGGTTAAAGTTATGGTCAGTGTTAAGATTTAGGGTGAGGGTTAACAGTTAGGGTAAAGGTTAAGCATTAGGGTTAGGGATTAGTGATTAGGGTTTTTGGTTAGTGTTAGGGTTAGCGGTTAGGAGTTAGTGTTTTATGAAGGGGTATGGTTAGAATTAGGATTGGGGTTAGAGTTAGGGTGAGGTGTAGGGGTTAGGTATAGGGGTTAGTTTTAGGGTAAAAGGATAGGATTAGGGTAACGGGTTGGGCTTAGGTTTAGGGTTAAAGTTTACTGCTAGGGTTAGGGATAGGGTTCAGGGTTAGCTTTAGGGGTTCTGGTTAGGGTTAGGTGTTAGGTTAGTGTCAGGGTTAGGTCTAGTCGTGAGGGTAAGGTTTAGGGTTAGCTTTAAGAGATAGGGTTAGGTTTAATGGTTAGGATTAGGATTAGGGTTAAGGTTTAGGGTAAGGCTTAGGGGTTAGGGTGAAGAGTTAGGGTCAAGGGTTAGGGTTTTTGTTAGGCATAGCGTTGGGGTTAGAAGTAAGGGTTACTGTCAGTGTTAGGGTTGTAGGTAGGGTACGGTTAGGGTTAGCGGTTTAGAATTAGGGTTAGGGATTAGGTGTCACAGTGATGACTAGGAGATAGGCTTAGAATTATGGGATAGGGGTTGTTCTCAAGAAATGGGTTATGCATTAACGTTAGGATAAGAGGTTAAAGTTAGGCGCACGGTGAGGTTTACGTGTTAAGGGGAGAAATAGGAACAGGGTTGGGTGTTATGTTCAGGGTTAGGGTTATCTGTTAAAGGTATTGTTTATGCTTAGCGCACGGGCCCTGTCTGCATTGGGCGGGCGGGGGGAGTTTAGGGGGCTGGGATTGTACCCGGGAACCCACTCTATCATACTCTGGGTATGGGTCCATGGGTTTCATGCAGGACACAGTGGTAGAGCCTCTTTTCACGCATGGCATGGGAGGATTGCAGGCTTTCTAAACTCTAAGAAAGCAAGAAGTCTCAGAATGAGATTTAGGGTTGGATTATGGTTAGGGTTAAGGATGAAGTTTAGTGTTAGGGTGAGGGCTTAGGGTTAGGGATTAGGGTTAGGGTTAAAGATTACTCTTAGGTATAACGGTTACACTTTGGTTTAGGGTTGAGGTTTACGGTTAGTGTTAAGATGAGCGGTTACGGTTTGGTATAGGGTTAGGGTTAAGTGTTAGGTTTAGGGTTGAAGATTAGGATTAGGGTTAGGATTAAAGGTTAGCGTGAGAGTTAACGCTTAGGGTTAAGGTTAAGAGTTAGGGTTTAGGGTTAGGTTTAGGGTTAGTGTTAGTTTTAGGGTTAGAGTTATGTGCTATGGTTTGTGTTAGCGGTTAGGGTTAGGTTTACTGGTGACGGTTAGGGTTACGTTTAGGGGTTAGCATTAGGGTTAGGGTTAGGGTTAGGGTTAAGGGATAGGATTACGGTTAAGTGTTGGCCTTAGGGTTAGGGTTTAGTGTTAGGGTTATCATTAAGGATTAGGGGTAGGGTCAGGGTTAAATGCCTGGGTGCGGGTAATGGTTAGGGTCAGGGTTAAGGTTCACGGATAGGGTTAGTGTTAAGGGTTACGGGTAGGTTTAGGGTTCAGGGTTAGAGTTAGCATTAGGGCTTAAGGTTAGGATTAGGCGGTAGGTTCGATTTAGGGTTAGATCTAGGCGTTAGGGTAAGGGCTAGCGTTAGGGTTCAGAGATAGGGTTAGGTTTAATGCTTAGGATTAGGGTTAGGGTTTGGGGTTAAAGTAAGTGTTAGGGGTTAGGTTTAAGGATCCAAGGTTAGGGTTATTTTTAGCTGTAGTGTTAGGGTTAGGGATAAGGGATCCCATTAGCATTAAGGGTCTTCCTTACTGTAGGGTTAAGGGTTAGGCTTAGAGTTAAAGGTTAAGGTTAGGGTCAGTGTTAAGATTTAGGGTGAGGGTTAACGGTTAGGGTAAAGGTTAAGTGTTAGGGTTAGGGATTAGTGATTAGGGTTTTTGGTTAGTGTTAGGGTTAGCGGTTAGGAGTTAGTGTTTTATGAAGGGGTATGGTTAGAATTAGGATTGGGGTTAGAGTTAGGGTGAGGTATAGGGGTTAGGTTTAGGGGTTAGTTTTAGGGTAAAAGGATAGGATTAGGGTTACGGGTTGGGCTTAGGTTTAGGGTTAAAGTTTACTGCTAGGGTTAGGGATAGGGTTCAGGGTTAGCTTTAGGGGTTCTGGTGAGGGTTAAGTGTTAGGTTAGTGTCAGGGTTAGGTCTAGTCGTGAGGGTAAGGTTTAGGGTTAGCTTTAAGAGCTAGGGTTAGGTTTAATGGTTAGGATTAGGATTAGGGTTAAGGGTTAGGGTAAGTCTTAGGGGTTAGGGTGAAGGGTTAGGGTCAAGGGTTAGGGTTTTTGTTAGGCATAGCGTTGGGGTTAGAAGTAAGGGTTACTGTCAGTGTTAGGGTGGTAGGTAGGGTTACGGTTAGGGTTAGCGGTTTGGAATTAGGCTTAGGGATTAGGTGTCACAGTGATGACTAGGAGATAGGGTTAGAATTATGGGATAGGGGTTGTTCTCAGGAAATGGGTTATGCATTAACGTTAGGATAAGAGGTTAAAGTTAGGCGCACGGTGAAGTTTACGTGTTAAGGGGAGAAATAGGAACAGGGTAGGGTGTTATGTTCAGGGTTAGGGTTATCTGTTAAAGGTATTGTTTATGCTTAGCGCACGGGCCCTGTCTGCATTAGGCGGGCGGGGGGGAGTTTTGGGGGCTGGGATTGTACCCGGGAAGCCACTCTATCATACTCTGGGTATGGGTCCGTGGGTTTCATACAGGACACAGTGGTAGAGCCTCCTTTCACGCATGGCATGGGAGGATTGCAGGCTTTCTAAACTCTAAGAAAGCAAGAAGTCTGAGAATTAGATTTAGGGTTAGGATTATGGTTAGTGTTAAGGATGAAGTTTAGTGTTAGGGTGAGGGCTTAGGGTTAGGGATTAGGGTTAGGGTTAAAGGTTACTCTTAGGTTTAACGGTTACACTTTGGTTTAGGGTTGAGGTTTACGGTTAGGGTTAAGAAGAGGGGTTAGGGTTTGGTACAGGGTTAGGGTTAAGTGTAAGGTTTAGGGTTGAAGATTAGGATTAGGGTTAGGATTAAAGGTTAGCGTGAGAGTTAACGCTTAGGGTTAAGGTTAAGAGTTAGGGTTTAGGGTTAGGGTTAGGGTTAGGGTTAGTTTTAGGGTTAGAGTTATGTGCTATGGTTTGTGTTAGAGGTTAGGGTTAGGTTTACTGGTGACGGTTAGGGTTACGTTTAGGGGTTAGCATTAGGGTTAGGGTTAGGGTTAGGGTTAAGGGATAGGATTACGGTTAAGTTTTGGCCTTAGGGTTAGGGTTTAGTGTTAGGGTTATCATTAAGGACAAGGGGTAGGGTCAGGGTTAAATGCCTGGGTGCGGTTAATGGTTAGGGTCAGGGTTAAGGTTCACGGATAGGGTTAGTGTTAAGGGTTACGGGTAGGTTTAGGGTTCAGGGTTAGAGTTAGCATTAGGGCTTAAGGTTAGGATTAGGCGGTAGGTTCGATTTAGGGTTAGATCTAGACGTTCGGGTAAGGGCCACCGTTAGGGTTAAGAGATAGGGTTAGATTTAATGCTTAGGATTAGGGTTAGGGTTTGGGGTTAAAGTAAGTGTTAGGGGTTAGGTTTAAGGATGAAAGGTTACTGTTATTTTTAGCTGTAGTGTTAGGGTTACGGAAAAGGGATCCCATTAGCATTAAGGGTCTTCCTTACTGTAGGGTTAAGGGTTAGGCTTAGAGTTAAAGGTTAAGGTTAGGGTCAGTGTTAAGATTTAGGGTGAGGGTTAACGGTTAGGGTAAAGGTTAAGCGTTAGGGTTAGGGATTAGTGATTAGGGTTTTTGGTTAGTGTTAGGGTTAGCGGTTAGGAGTTAGTGTTTTATGAAGGGGTATGGTTAGAATTAGGATTGGGGTTAGGGTTAGGGTGAGGTATAGGGGTTAGGTTTAGGGGTTAGTTTTAGGGTAAAAGGATAGGATTAGGGTTACGGGTTGGGCTTAGGTTTAGGGTTAAAGTTTACTGCTAGGGTTAGGGATAGGGTTCAGGCTTAGCTTTAGGGGTTCTGCTTAGGGTTAGGTGTTAGGTTAGACTCAGGGTTAGGTCTAGTCGTGAGGGCAAGGTTCAGGGTTATCTTTAAGAGCTAGGGTTAGGTTTAATGGTTAGGATTAGGATTAGGGTTAAGGGTTAGGGTAAGGCTTAGGGGTTAGGGTGAAGGGTTAGGGTTTTTGTTAGGCATAGCGTTGGGGTTAGAAGTAAGGGTTACTGTCAGTGTTAGGGTTGTAGGTAGGGTTACGGTTAGGGTTAGCGGTTTAGAATTAGGGTTAGGGATTAGGTGTCACAGTGATGACTAGGAGATAGGGTTAGAATTATGGGATAGGGGTTGTTCTCAGGAAATGGGTTATGCATTAACGTTAGGATAAGAGGTTAAAGTTAGGCGCACGGTGAGGTTTACGTGTTAAGGGGAGAAATAGGAACAGGGTTGGGTGTTATGTTCAGGGTTAGGGTTATCTGTTAAAGGTATTGTTTATGCTTAGCGCACGGGCCCTGTCTGCATTAGGCGGGTGGGGGGGAGTTTTGGGGGCTGGGATTGTACCCGGGAACCCACTCTATCATACTCTGGGTATGGGTCCGTGGGTTTCATACAGGACACAGTGGTAGAGCCTCCTTTCACGCATGGCATGGGAGGATGGCAGGCTTTCTAAACTCTAAGAAAGCAAGAAGTCTGAGAATTAGATTTAGGGTTAGGATTACGGTTAGGGTTAAGGATGAAGTTTAGTGTTAGGGTGAGGGCTTAGGGTTAGGGATTAGGGTTAGGGTTAAAGGTTACTCTTAGGTTTAACGGTTACACTTTGGTTTAGGGTTGAGGTTTACTGTTAGGGTTAAGATGAGGGGTTAGGGTTTGGTACAGGGTTAGGGTTAAGTGTAAGGTTTAGGGTTGAAGATTAGGATTAGGGTTAGGATTAAATGTTAGCGTGAGAGTTAACGCTTAGGGTTAAGGTTAAGAGTTAGGGTTTAGGGTTAGGGTTGGGGTTAGGTTTAGTTTTAGGGTTAGAGTTATGTGCTATGGTTTGTGTTAGAGGTTAAGGTTAGGTTTACTGGTCACGGTTAGGGTTACGTTTAGGGGTTTGCGTTAGGGTTAGGGTTAAGGGATAGGATTAGGGTTAAGTGTTGGGCTTAGGGTTAGGGTTTAGTGTTAGTGTTATCATTAAGGATTAGGGGTAGGGTCAGGGTTAAATGCTTGGGTGCGGGTAATGGTTAGGGTCAGGGTTAAGGTTCACGGATAGGGTTAGTGTTAAGGGTTACGGGTAGGTTTAGGGTTCAGGGTTAGAGTTAGCATTAGGGTTTAAGGTTAGGATTAGGCGGTAGGTTCGATTTAGGGTTAGATCTAGGCGTTAGGGTAAGGGCTAGCGTTAGGGTTCAGAGATAGGGTTAGGTTTAATGCTTAGGATTAGGGTTAGGGTTTGGGGTTAAAGTAAGTGTTAGGGGTTAGGTTTAAGGATCCAAGGTTAGGGTTATTTTTAGCTGTAGTGTTAGGGTTAGGGATAAGGGATCCCATTAGCATTAAGGGTCTTCCTTACTGTAGGGTTAAGGGTTAGGCTTAGAGTTAAAGGTTAAGGTTAGGGTCAGTGTTAAGATTTAGGGTGAGGGTTAACGGTTAGGGTAAAGGTTAAGTGTTAGGGTTAGGGATTAGTGATTAGGGTTTTTGGTTAGTGTTAGGTTAGCGGTTAGTGTTTTATGAAGGGGTATGGTTAGAATTAGGATTGGGGTTAGAGTTAGGGTGAGGTATAGGGGTTAGGTTTAGGGGTTAGTTTTAGGGTAAAAGGATAGGATTAGGGTTACGGGTTGGGCTTAGGTTTAGGGTTAAAGTTTACTGCTAGGGTTAGTGATAGGGTTCAGGGTTAGCTTCAGGGGTTCTGGTGAGGGTTAAGTGTTAGGTTAGTGTCAGGGTTAGGTCTAGTCGTGAGGGTAAGGTTTAGGGTTAGCTTTAAGAGCTAGGGTTAGGTTTAATGGTTAGGATTAGGATTAGGGTTAAGGGTTAGGGTAAGGCTTAGGGGTTAGGGTGAAGGGTTAGGGTCAAGGGTTAGGGTTTTTGTTAGGCATAGCGTTGGGGTTAGAAGTAAGGGTTACTGTCTGTGTTAGGGTGGTAGGTAGGGTTACGGTTAGGGTTAGCGGTTTGGAATTAGGGTTAGGGATTAGGTGTCACAGTGATGACTAGGAGATAGGGTTAGAATTATGGGATAGGGGTTGTTCTCAGGAAATGGGTTATGCATTAACGTTAGGATAAGAGGTTAAAGTTAGGCGCACGGTGAAGTTTACGTGTTAAGGGGAGAAATAGGAACAGGGTAGGGTGTTATGTTCAGGGTTAGGGTTATCTGTTAAAGGTATTGTTTATGCTTAGCGCACGGGCCCTGTCTGCATTAGGCGGGCGGGGGGGAGTTTTGGGGGCTGGGATTGTACCCGGGAAGCCACTCTATCATACTCTGGGTATGGGTCCGTGGGTTTCATACAGGACACAGTGGTAGAGCCTCCTTTCACGCATGGCATGGGAGGATTGCAGGCTTTCTAAACTCTAAGAAAGCAAGAAGTCTGAGAATTAGATTTAGGGTTAGGATTCTGGTTAGGGTTAAGGATGAAGTTTAGTGTTAGGGTGAGGGCTTAGGGTTAGGGATTAGGGTTAGGGTTAAAGGTTACTCTTAGGTTTAACGGTTACACTTTGGTTTAGGGTTGAGGTTTACGGTTAGGGTTAAGATGAGGGGTTAGGGTTTGGTACAGGGTTAGGGTTAAGTGTAAGGTTTAGGGTTGAAGATTAGGATTAGGGTTAGGATTATAGGATAGCGTGAGAGTTAACGCTTAGGGTTAAGGTTAAGAGTTAGTGTTTAGGGTTAGGTTTAGGGTTAGGGTTAGTTTTAGGGTTAGAGTTATGTGCTATGGTTTGTGTTAGAGGTTAGGGTTAGGTTTACTGGTGACGGTTAGGGTTACATTTAGGAGTTAGCATTAGGGTTAGGGTTAGGGTTAGGGTTAAGGGATAGGATTACGGTTAAGTGTTGGCCTTAGGGTTAGACTTTAGTGTTAGGGTTATCATTAAGGACTAGGGGTAGGGTCAGGGTTAAATGCCTGGGTGCGGGTAATGGTTAGGGTCAGGGGTAAGGTTAACGGATAGGGTTAGTGTTAAGGTTTACGGGTAGGTTTAGGGTTCAGGGTTAGAGTTAGCATTAGGGCTTAAGGTTAGGATTAGGCGGTAGGTTCGATTTAGGGTTAGATCTAGGCGTTAGGGTAAGGGCTAGCGTTAGGGTTAAGAGATAGGGTTAGGTTTAATGCTTAGGATTAGGGTTAGGGTTTGGGGTTAAAGTAAGTGTTAGGGGTTAGGTTTAAGGATGAAAGGTTACTGTTATTTTTAGCTGTAGTGTTAGGGTTACGGAAAAGGGATCCCATTAGCATTAAGGGTCTTCCTTACTGTAGGGTTAAGAGTTAGGCTTAGAGTTAAAGGTTAAGGTTAGGGTCAGTGTTAAGATTTATGGTGAGGGTTAACGGTTAGGGTAAAGGTTAAGCGTTAGGGTTAGGGATTAGTGATTAGGGTTTTTGGTTAGTGTTAGGGTTAGCGGTTAGGAGTTAGTGTTTTATGAAGGGGTATGGTTAGAATTAGGATTGGGGTTAGAGTTAGGGTGAGGTATAGGGGTTAGGTTTAGGGGTTAGTTTTAGGGTAAAAGGATAGGATTAGGGTTACGGGTTGGGCTTAGGTTTAGGGTTAAAGTTTACTGCTAGGGTTAGGGATAGGGTTCAGGCTTAGCTTTAGGGGTTCTGCTTAGGGTTAGGTGTTAGGTTAGTCTCAGGGTTAGGTCTAGTCGTGAGGGCAAGGTTCAGGGTTATCTTTAAGAGCTAGGGATAGGTTTAATGGTTAGGATTAGGATTAGGGTTAAGGGTTAGGGTAAGGCTTAGGGGTTAGGGTGCAGGGTTAGGGTATTTGTTAGGCATAGCGTTGGGGTTAGAAGTAAGGGTTACTGTCAGTGTTAGGGTTGTAGGTAGGGTTACGGTTAGGGTTAGCGGTTTAGAATTACGGTTAGGGATTAGGTGTCACAGTGATCACTAGGAGATAGGGTTAGAATTATGGGATAGGGGTTGTTCTCAGGAAATGGGTTATGCATTAACGTTAGGATAAGAGGTTAAAGTTAGGCGCACGGTGAGGTTTACGTGTTAAGGGGAGAAATAGGAACAGGGTTGGGTGTTATGTTCAGGGCTAGGGTTATCTGTTAAAGGTTTTGTTTATGCTTAGCGCACGGGCCCTGTCTGCATTAGGCGGGCGGGGGGAGTTTAGGGGGCTGGGATTGTACCCGGGAACCCACTCTATCATACTCTGGGTATGGGCCCGAGGGTTTCATGCAGGACACAGTGGTAGAGCCTCCTTTCACGCATGGCATGGGAGGATTGCAGGCTTTCTAAACTCTAAGAAAGCAAGAAGTCTGAGAATTAGATTTAGGGTTAGGATTATGGTTAGGGTTAAGGATGAAGTTTAGTGTTAGGGTGAGGGCTTAGGGTTAGGGCTTAGGGTTAGGGTTAAAGGTTACTCTTAGGTTTAACGGTTACACTTTGGTTTAGGGTTGAGGTTTACGGTTAGGGTTAAGATGAGGGGTTAGGGTTTGGTACAGGGTTAGGGTTAAGTGTTAGGTTTAGGGTTGAAGATTAGGATTAGGGTTAGGATTAAAGGTTAGCGTGAGAGTTAACGCTTAGGGTTAAGGTTAAGAGTTAGGGGTTAGGGTTAGGTTTAGGGTTCGTTTTAGGGTTAGAGTTATGTGCTATGGTTTGTGTTAGAAGTTAGGGTTAGGTTTACTGGTCACGGTAAAGGTTATGTTTAGGGGTTAGCATTAGGGTTAGGGTTAAGAGATAGGATTAGGGTTAAGTGTTGGGCGTAGGGTGAGGGTTTAGTGTTAGGGTTATCATTAAGGATTAGGGGAAGGGTCAGGGTTAAATGCTTGGGTGCGGGTAATGGTTAGGGTCAGGGTTAAGGTTCACGGATAGGGTTAGTGTTAAGGGTTACGGGTAGGTTTAGGGTTCAGGGTTAGAGTTAGCATTAGCGCTTAAGGTTAGGATTAGGCGGTAGGTTAGATTTAGGGTTAGATCTAGGCGTTAGGGTAAGGGCTTGCGTTAGGGTTAAGAGATAGGGTTAGGTTTAATGCTTAGGATTAGGGTTAGGGGTTGGGGTTAAAGTAAGTGTTAGGGGTTAGGTTTAAGGATCAAAGCTTAGGGTTATTTTTAGCTGTAGTGTTAGGGTTAGGGATAAGGGATCCCATTAGCATTAAGGGTCTTCCTTACTGTAGGGTTAAGGGTTAGGCTTAGAGTTAAAAGTTAAGGTTAGGGTCAGTGTTAAGATTTAGGGTGAGGGTTAACGGTTAGGGTAAAGTTTAAGCGTTAGGGTTAGGGATTAGTGATTAGGGTTTTTGGTTAGTGTTAGGGATAGCGGTTAGGAGTTAGTGTTTTATGAAGGGGTATGGTTAGAAATAGGATTGGGGTTAGAGTTAGGGTGAGGTATAGGGGTTAGGTTTAGGGGTTACTTTTAGGGTAAAAGGATAGGATTAGGGTTACGGGTTGGGCTTAGGTTTAGGGTTAAAGTTTACTGCTAGGGTTAGGGATAGGGCTCAGGGTTAGCTTTAGGGGTTCTGGTTAGGGTTAGGTGTTAGTTTAGTGTCAGGGTTAGGTCTAGTCGTGAGGGTAAGGTTTAGGGTTAGCTTTAAGAGCTAGGGTTAGGTTTAATGGTTAGGATTAGGATTAGGGTTAAGGGTTAGGGTAAGGCTTAGGGGTTATGGTGAAGGGTTAGGGTCAAGGGTTAGGGTTTTTGTTAGGCATAGCGTTGGGGTTAGAAGTAAGGGTTACTGTCAGTGTTAGGGTTGTAGGTAGGGTTACGGTTAGGGTTAGCGGCTTAGAATTAGGGTTAGGGATTAGGTGTCACAGTGATGACTAGGAGATAGGGTTAGAATTATGGGATAGGGGTTGTTCTCAGGAAATGGGTTATGCATTAAGGTTAGGATAAGAGGTTAAAGTTAGGCGCACGGGGAGGTTTACGTGTTAAGAGGAGAAATAGGAACAGGGTTGGGTGTTATGTTCAGGGTTCGGGTTATCTGTTAAAGGTATTGTTTATGCTTAGCGCACGGGCCCTGTCTGCATTAGGCGGGCGTGGGGAGTTTAGGGGGCTGGGATTGTACCCGGGAACCCACTCTATCATAATGTGGGTATGGGCCCGTGGGTTTCATGCAGGACACAGTGGTAGAGCCTCCTTTCACCCATGGCATGGGAGGATGGCAGGCTTTCTAAACTCTAAGAGAGCAAGAAGTGTGAGAATGAGATTTAGGGTTGGATTATGGTTAGGGTTAAGAATGAAGTTTAGTGTTAGGGTGAGGGCTTAGGCTTATGTATTAGGGTTAGGGTTAAAGGTTACTCTTAGGTTTAACGGTTACACTTTGGTTTAGGGTTGAGGTTTACGATTAGGGTTAAGATGAGGGGTTAGGTTATGGTACAGGGTTAGGGTTAAGTGTTAGGTTTAGGGTTGAAGATTAGGATTGGTTTAGGATTAAAGGTTAGCGTGAGAGTTAACGCTTAGGGTTAAGGTTAAGATTTAGGGTTTAGGGTTAGGGTTAGGGTTAGTTTTAGGGTTAGAGTTATGTGCTATGGTTTGTGTTAGAGGTTAGGGTTAGGTTTACTGGTCACGGTTAGGGTTACGTTTAGTGGGTAGCATTAGGGTTAGGGTTACGGTTAAAGGATAGGATTAGGGATAAGTTTTGGGCTTAGGGTTAGGGTTTAGTGTTAGGGTTATCATTAAGGATTAGGGGTAGTGTCAGGGTTAAATGCTTGGGTGCGGGTAATGGTTAGGGTCAGGGTTAAGGTTCACGGATAGGGTTAGTGTTAAGGGTTACGGGTAGATTTAGGGTTCAGGGTTAGAGTTAGCATTAGGGCTTAAGGTTAGGATTAGGCGGTAGGTTCGATTTAGGGTTAGATCTAGGCGTTCGGGTAAGGGCTAGCGTTAGGGTTAAGAGATAGGGTTAGGTTTAATGCTTAGGATTAGGGTTAGGGTTTGGGGTTAAAGTAAGTTTTAGGGGTTAGGTTTAAGGATGAAAGGTTACTGTTATTTTTAGCTGTAGTGTTAGGGTTACGGAAAAGGGATCCCATTAGCATTAAGGGTCTTCCATACTGTAGGGTTAAGGGTTAGGCTTAGAGTTAAAGGTTAAGGTTAGGGTCAGTGTTAAGATTTAGGGTGAGGGTTAATGGTTAGGGTAAAGGTTAAGCGTTAGGGTTAGGGATTAGTGATTAGGGTTTTTGGTTAGAGTTAGGGTTAGCGGTTAGGA
>NW_027182861.1:1005000-1012500 GCF_041146395.1 Eulemur rufifrons | reverse complement strand
TAGGTTTAGGGGTTAGTTTTAGGGTAAAAGGATAGGATTAGGGTTACGGGTTGGGCTTAGGTTTAGGGTTAAAGTTTACTGCTAGGGTTAGGGATAGGGTTCAGGGTTAGCTTTAGGGGTTCTGGTGAGGGTTAAGTGTTAGGTTAGTGTCAGGGTTAGGTCTAGTCGTGAGGGTAAGGTTTAGGGTTAGCTTTAAGAGCTAGCGTTAGGTTTAATGGTTAGGATTAGGATTAGGGTTAAGGGTTAGGGTAAGTCTTAGGGGTTATGGTGAAGGGTTAGGGTCAAGGGTTAGGGTTTTTGTTAGGCATAGCGTTGGGGTTAGAAGTAAGGGTTACTGTCAGTTTTAGGGTTGTAGGTAGGGTTACGGTTAGGGTTAGCGGTTTAGAATTAGGGTTAGGGATTAGGTGTCACAGTGATGACTAGGAGATAGGGTTAGAATTATGGGATAGGGGTTGTTCTCAGGAAATGGGTTATGCATTAACGTTAGGATAAGAGGTTAAAGTTAGGCGCACGGTGAAGTTTACGTGTTAAGGGGAGAAATAGGAACAGGGTTGGGTGTTATGTTCAGGGTTAGGGTTATCTGGTAAAGGTATTGTTTATGCTTAGCGCACGGGCCCTGTCTGCATTAGGCGGGCGGGGGGGAGTTTTGGGGGCTGGGATTGTACCCGGGAACCCACTCTATCATACTCTGGGTATGGGCCCGTGGGTTTCGTACAGGACACAGTGGTAGAGCCTCCTTTCACGCATGGCATGGGAGGATGGCAGGCTTTCTAAACTCTAAGAAAGCAAGAAGTCTGAGAATTAGATTTAGGGTTAGGATTATGGTTAGGGTTAAGGATGAAGTTTAGTGTTAGGGTGAGGGCTTAGGGTTAGCGATTAGGGTTAGGGTTAAAGGTTACTCTTAGGTTTAACAGTTACACTTTGGTTTAGGGTTGAGGTTTACGGTTAGGGTTAAGATGAGGGGTTAGGGTTTGGTACAGGGTTAGGGTTAAGTGTAAGGTTTAGGGTTGAAGATTAGGATTAGGGTTAGGATTAAAGGTTAGCGTGAGAGTTAACGCTTAGGGTTAAGGTTAAGAGTTATGGTTTAGGGTTAGGTTTAGGGTTAGGGTTAGTTTTAGGTTTAGAGTTATGTGCTATGGTTTGTTTTACAGGTTAGGGTTAGGTTTACTGGTCACGGTTAGGGTTACGTTTAGGGGTTAGCATTAGGGTTAGGGTTAGGATTAGGGTTAAGGGATAGGATTACGGTTAAGTGTTGGCCTTAGGGTTAGGGTTTAGTGTTAGGGTTATCATTAAGGACTAGGGGTAGGGTCAGGGTTAAATGCCTGGGTGCGGGTAATGATTAGGGTCAGGGTTAAGGTTCACGGATAGGGTTAGTGTTAAGGGTTACGGGTAGGTTTAGGGTTCAGGGTTAGAGTTAGCATTAGGGCTTAAGGTTAGGATTAGGCGGTAGGTTCGATTTAGGATTAGATCTAGGCGTTCGGGTAAGGGCTAGCGTTAGGGTTAAGAGATAGAATTAGGTTTAATGCTTAGGATTAGGGTAGTGTTTGGGGTTAAAGTAAGTGTTAGGGGTTAGGTTTAAGGATCAAAGGTTAGGGTTATTTTTAGCTGTAGTGTTAGGGTTAGGGATAAGGGATCCCATTAGCATTAAGGGTCTTCCTTACTGTAAGGTTAAGGGTTAGGCTTAGAGTTAAAGGTTCAGGTTAGGGTCAGTGTTAAGATTTACGGTGAGGGTTAACGGTTAGGGTAAAGGTTAAGCGTTAGGGTTAGGGATTAGTGATTAGGATTTTTGGTTAGTGTTAGGGTTAGCGGTTAGGAGTTAGTGTTTTATGAAGGGGTATGGTTAGAATTAGGATTGGGGTTAGAGTTAGGGTGAGGTATAGGGGTTAGGTTTAGGGGTTACTTTTAGGGTAAAAGGATAGGATTAGGGTTACGGGTTGGGCTTAGGTTTAGGGTTAAAGTTTACTGCTAGGGTTAGGGATAGGGTTCAGGGTTAGCTTTAGGGGTTCTGGTTAGGGTTAGGTGTTAGGTTGGTGTCAGCGTTAGGTCTAGTCGTGAGGGTAAGGTTTAGGGTTAGCTTTAAGAGCTAGGGTTAGGTTTAATGGTTAGGATTAGGATTAGGGTTAAGGGTTAGGGTAAGGCTTAGGGGTTAGTGTGCAGGGTTACGGTTTTTGTTAGGCATAGCGTTGGGGTTAGAAGTAAGGGTTACTGTCAGTGTCAGGGTTGTAGGTAGGGTTACGGTTAGGGTTAGCGGTTTAGAATTAGGGTTAGGGATTAGGTGTCACAGTGATGACTAGGAGATAGGGTTAGAATTATGGGATAGGGGTTGTTCTCAGGAAATGGGTTATGCATTAACGTTAGGATAAGAGGTTAAAGTTAGGCGCACGGTGAGGTTTACGTGTTAAGGGGAGAAATAGGAACAGGGTTGGGTGTTATGTTCAGGGTTAGGGTTATCTGGTAAAGGTATTGTTTATGCTTAGCGCACGGGCCCTGTCTGCATTGGGCTGGCGGGGCGAGTTTAGGGGAATGGGATTGTACCCGGGAACCCACTCTATCATACTCTGGGTATGAGCCCGTGGGTTTCATGCAGGACGCAGAGGTAGAGCCTCCTTTCACGCATGGCATGGGAGGATTGCAGGCTTTCTAAACTCTAAGAAAGCAAGAAGTCTGAGAATTAGATTTAGGGTTAGGATTATGGTTAGGGTTAAGGATGAAGTTTAGTGTTAGGGTTAGGGCTTAGGGTTAGGGATTAGGGTTAGGGTTAAAGGTTACTCTAGGTTTAATGTTTACACTTTGGTATAGGGTTGAGTTTTACCGTTAGGGTTAAGATGAGGGGTTAGGGTTTGGTACAGGGTTAGGGTTAAGTGTTAGGTTTAGGGTTGAAGATTAGGATTAGGGTTAGGATTAAAGGTTAGCGTGAGAGTTAACGCTTAGGGTTAAGGTTAAGAGTTAGGGTTTAGGGTTAGGGTTAGGGTTAGGTTTAGATTTAGGGTTAGAGTTATGAGCTACGCTTTGTGTTACAGGTAAGGGTTAGGTTTACTGGTCACGGTTAGGGTTACGTTTAGGGGGTAGCATTAGGGTTAGGGTTAGTGTTAAGGGATAGGATTAGGGATAAGTGTTGGGCTTAGGGTTAGGATTTAGTGTTAGGGTTAGCATTAAGGATTAGCGTTAGGGTCAGGGTTAAATGCTTGGGTGCGGGTAATAGTTAGGGTCAGGGTTAAGGTTCACGGATAGGGTTAGTGTTAAGGGTTACGGGTAGGTTTAGGGTTCAGGGTTAGAGTTAGCCTTAGGGCTTAAGGTTAGGATTAGGCGGTAGGTTAGACTTAGGGTTAGATCTAGGCGTTAGGGTAAGGGCTAGCGTTAGGGTTAAGAGATAGGGTTGGGTTTAATGCTTAGGATTAGGGTTAGGGTTTGGGGTTAAAGTAAGTGTTAGGGGTTAGGTTTCAGGATCCAAGGTTAGGGTTATTTTTAGCTGTAGTGTTAGGGTTAGGGATAAGGGATCCCATTAGCATTAAGGGTCTTCCTTACTGTAGGGTTAAGGGTTAGGCTTAGAGTTAAAAGTTAAGGTTAGGGTCAGTGTTAAGATTTAGGGTGAGGGTTAACGGTTAGGGTAAAGGTTAAGTGTTAGGGTTAGGGATTAGTGATTAGGGTTTTTGGTTAGTGTTAGGTTAGCGGTTAGTGTTTTATGAAGGGGTATGGTTAGAATTAGGATTGGGGTTAGGGTTAGGGTGAGGTATAGGGGTTAGGTTTAGGGGTTAGTTTTAGGGTAAAAGGATAGGATTAGGGTTACGGGTTGGGCTTAGCTTTAGGGTTAAAGTTTACTGCTAGGGTTAGGGATAGGGTTCAGGCTTAGCTTTAGGGGTTCTGCTTAGGGTTAGGTGTTAGGTTAGTGTCAGGGTTAGGTCTAGTCGTGAGGGCAAGGTTCAGGGTTATCTTTAAGAGCTAGGGTTAGGTTTAATGGTTAGGATTAGGATTAGGGTTAAGGGTTAGGGTAAGGCTTAGGGGTTAGGGTGCAGGGTTAGGGTTTTTGTTAGGCATAGCGTTGGGGTTAGAAGTAAGGGTTACTGTCAGTGTTAGGGTTGTAGGTAGGGTTACGGTTAGGGTTAGCGGTTTAGAATTAGGGTTAGGGATTAGGTGTCACAGTGATGACTAGGAGATAGGGTTAGAATTATGGGATAGTGGTTGTTCTCAGGAAATGGGTTATGCATTAACGTTAGGATAAGAGGTTAAAGTTAGGCGCACGGGGAGGTTTATGTGTTAAGGGGAGAAATAGGAACAGGGTTGGGTGTTATGTTCAGGGTTAGGGTTATCTGTTAAAGGTATTGTTTATGCTTAGCGCACGGACCCTGTCTGCATTAGGCGGGCGGGGGGAGTTTAGGGGGCTGGGATTGTACCCGGGAAGCCACTCTATCATACTCTGGGTATGGGCCCGTGGGTTTCATGCAGGACACAGTGGTAGAGCCTCCTTTCACCCATGGCATGGGAGGATGGCAGGCTTTCTAAACTCTAAGAAAGCAAGAAATGTGAGACTGAGATTTAGGGTTGGATTATGGTTAGGGTTAAGGATGAAGTTTAGTGTTAGGGTGAGGGCTTAGGCTTAGGTATTAGGGTTAGGGTTAAAGGTTACTCTTAGGTTGAATGGTTACACTTTGGTTTAGGGTTGAGGTTTACGATTAGGGTTAAGATGAGGGGTTAGGTTATGGTACAGGGTTACGGTTAAGTGTTAGGTTTAGTGTTGAAGATTAGGATTAGGGTTAGGATTAAAGGTTAGCGTGAGAGTTAACGCTTAGTGTTAAGGTTAAGAGTTACGGTTTAGGGTTAGGGTTAGGGATAGGGTTAGTTTCAGTTAGTTTAGTGCTATGGTTTGTGTTAGAGGTTAGGGTTAGGTTTACTGGTCACGGTTAGGGTTACGTTTAGGGGTTAGCATTAGGGTTAGGGTTAAGGGATAGGATTAGGGATAAGTGTTGGGCTTAGGGTTAGGGTTTAGTGTTAGGGTTATCATTAAGGATTAGGGGTAGGGTCAGGGTTAAATGCTTGGGTGCGGGTAATGATTAGGGTCAGGGTTAAGGTTGACGGATACGGTTAGTGTTAAGGGTTACGGGTAGGTTTAGAGTTCAGGGTTAGAGTTAGCATTAGGGCTTAAGGTTAGGATTAGGCGGTAGGTTAGATTTAGGGTTAGATCTAGGCGTTAGGGTAAGGGCTAGCGTTAGGGTTAAGAGATAGGTTTAGGTTTAATGCTTAGGATTAGGGTTAGGGTTTGGGGTTAAAGTAAGTGTTAGGGGTTAGGTTTAAGGATGAAAGGTTACTGTTATTTTTAGCTGTAGTGTTAGGGTTACGGAAAAGGGAACCCATTAGCATTAAGGGTCTTCCTTACTGTAGGGTTAAGGGTTAGGCTTAGAGTTAAAGGTTCAGGTTAGGGTCAGTGTTAAGATTTAGGGTGAGGGTTAACGGTTAGGGTAAAGTTTAAGCGTTAGGGTTAGGGATTAGTGATTAGGGTTTTTGGTTAGTGTTCGGGTTAGCGGTTAGGAGTTATTGTTTTATGAAGGGGTATGATTAGGGTTAGGGTTAGGGTTATGGGTTAGAGTTAGGGGTTAGGGTTAGAGTTAGGGTTAGCGGTTAGGGTTAGGGGTTAGGGTTAGGGTTAGGTGTTAAGGTTAGGGTTAGGGTTTGGGGTTAGGGTTAGGGTTAGGGGTTAGGGTTAGGGTTAGGGTTAGGGTCAGGGTTCGGCTTAGGGGCTAGGGTTAGGGGTTAGGGTTAGGTTTAGGACTTAGGGGTTAGGGTTAGGGTCAGGGTCAGGGTCAGGGGTTAGGTTTAGGGTTAGGGGTTAGGGTTACGGTTAGGGTTTAGGGGTTAGGGTTAGGGGTTAGGGTTATGGTTAGGGGTTAGGGTTAGGGTTAGGGTTAGGGCTCCGGCTAGGGTTAGGCCTAGGGTTAGGGTTAGGGGTTAGAGTTAGGGGTAGGGCTAGGGCTAGGGGTTAGGGTTAGGGTTAGGGGTTAGGGGTTAGGGTTAGTGGTTAGGGTTAGGGTTAGGGTTGGGTTAGTGTTAGGGTTTAGGGTTAGGGTTAGGGGTTAGGATTAGGGTTAGGTTAGGGTTAGGGGTAGGGTTAGGGTTAGGGTTAAGCGTTAGGGTTATGGTTAGGGTTAGGGGTTATGGTTAGGGTTAGGGGTTAGGGTTAGGGGTTAGGGTTAGGGTTAGGGTTGGGTTAGGGTTAGGGTTATGGGTTGGGGTTAGGGTTAGGGTTGGGTTGGGGTTGGGGTTGGGGTTAGGGTTAGGGGTAAGGGTAGGGTAAGGGGTAGGGGTAGGGTTAGGGTTAGGGTTAGGGTAGGGGTTAGGGTTAGGGGTTAGGGTTAGGATAGGGTTAGGGTTAGGGTTAGGGGTTAGGGCTACGGATAGGGCTAGGGCTAGGGCTAGGAGTTAGGTTTAGGGTTAGGGGTTAGGGTTAGGGTTAGGGGTTAGGGTTAGGGCTAGGGCTAGGGCTAGGTTTAGGGTCAGGGTCAGGGTCAGGGGTCAGGGTTAGGTTCAGGGGTTAGGGTTAGGTGTTAGGGTTAGGGTTAGGGGTTAGGGTTAGGGTTAGGGGTTAGGGTTAGGGTTAGGTTAGGGTTAGGGTTAAGGGATAGGATTAGGCTTAATTGTTGGGCTTAGGGTGAGGGTTTAGTGTTAGGGTTATCATTAAGGATTAGGGTTAGGGTCAGGGTTAAATGCTTGGGTGCGGGAAATAGTTAGGGTCAGGGTTAAGGTTCACGGATAGGGTTAGTGTTAAGGGTTACGGGTAGGTTTAGGGTTCAGGGTTAGAGTTAGCATTAGGGCTTAAGGTTAGGATTAGGCGGTAGATTCGATTTAGGGTTAGATCTAGGCGTTAGGGTAAGGGCTAGCGTTAGGATTCAGAGATAGGGTTAGGTTTAATGCTTAGGATTAGGGTTAGGGTTTGGGGTTAAAGTAAGTGTTAGGGGTTAAGTTTAAGGATCAAAGGTTAGGGTTATTTTTAGCTGTAGTGTTAGGGTTAGGGATAAGGGATCCCATTAGCATTAAGGGTCTTCCTTACTGTAGGGTTAAGGGTTAGGCTTAGAGTTAAAAGTTAAGGTTAGGGTCAGTGTTAAGATTTAGGGTGAGGGTTAACGGTTAGGGTAAAGGTTAAGTGTTAGGGTTAGGGATTAGTGATTAGGGTTTTTGGTTAGTGTTAGGTTAGCGGTTAGTGTTTTATGAAGGGGTATGGTTAGAATTAGGATTGGGGTTAGAGTTAGGGTGAGGTATAGGGGTTAGGTTTAGGGGTTAGTTTTAGGGTAAAAGGATAGGATTAGGGTTACGGGTTGGGCTTAGGTTTAGGGTTAAAGTTTACTGCTAGAGTTAGGGATAGGGTTCAGGGTTAGCTTTAGGGGTTCTGGTGAGGGTTAAGTGTTAGGTTAGTGTCAGGGTTAGGTCTAGTCGTGAGGGTAAGGTTTAGGGTTAGCTTTAAGAGCTAGGGTTAGGGTTAATGGTTAGGATTAGGATTAGGGTTAAGGGTTA
>NW_027182861.1:990000-995000 GCF_041146395.1 Eulemur rufifrons | reverse complement strand
GCGCACGGTGAGGTTTACGTGTTAAGGGGAGAAATAGGAACAGGGTTGGGTGTTATGTTCAGGGTTAGGGTTATCTGTTAAAGGTTTTGTTTATGCTTAGCGCACTGGCCCTGTCTGCATTAGGCGGGCGGGGGGAGTTTAGGGGGCTGGGATTGTACCCGGGAACCCACTCTATCATACTCTGGGTATGGGCCCGTGGGTTTCATGCAGGACACAGTGGTAGAGCCTCCTTTCACGCATGGCATGGGAGGATTGCAGGCTTTCTAAACTCTAAGAAAGCAAGAAGTCTGAGAATTAGATTAAGGGTGAGGATTCTGGTTAGGGTTAAGGATGAAGTTTAGTGTTAGGGTGAGGGCTTAGGGTTAGGGATTAGGGTTAGGGTTAAAGGTTACTCTTAGGTTTAACAGTTACACTTTGGTTTAGGGTTGAGGTTTACGGTTAGGGTTAAGATGAGGGGTTAGGGTTTGGTACAGGGTTAGGGTTAAGTGTTAGGTTTAGGGTTGAAGATTAGGATTAGGGTTAGGATTTAAGGTTAGCTTGAGAGTTAACGCTTAGGGTTAAGGTTAAGAGTTAGGGTTTAGGGTTAGGGTTAGGGTTAGTTTTAGGGTTAGAGTTATGTGCTATGGTTTGTGTTAGAGGTTAGGGTTAGGTTTACTGGTCACGGTTAGGGTTACGTTTAGGGGGTAGCATTAGGGTTAGGGTTAGGGTTAAGGGATAGGATTAGGGATAAGTGTTGGGCTTAGGGTTAGGGTTTAGTGTTAGGGTTATCATTAAGGATTAGGGGAAGGGTCAGGGTTAAATGCTTGGGTGCGGGTAATGGTTAGGGTCAGGGTTAAGGTTCACGGATAGGGTTAGTGTTAAGGGTTACGGGTAGGTTTAGGGTTCAGGGTTAGAGTTAGCATTAGCGCTTAAAGTTAGGATTAGGCGGTAGGTTAGATTTAGGGTTAGATCTAGGCGTTAGGGTAAGGGCTAGCGTTAGGGTTAAGAGATAGGGTTGGGTTTAATGCTTAGGATTAGGGTTAGGGTTTGGGGTTAAAGTAAGTGTTAGGGGTTAGGTTTAAGGATCAAAGCTTAGGGTTATTTTTAGCTGTAGTGTTAGGGTTAGGGATAAGGGATCCCATTAGCATTAAGGCTCTTCCTTACTGTAGGGTTAAGGGTTAGGCTTAGAGTTAAAGGTTAAGGTTAGAGTCAGTGTTAAGATTTAGGGTGAGGGTTAACGGTTAGGGTAAAGGTTAAGCGTTAGGGTTAGGGATTAGTGATTAGGGTTTTTGGTTAGTGTTAGGGTTAGCGGTTAGGAGTTAGTGTTTTATGAAGGGGTATGGTTAGAATTAGGATTGGGGTTAGAGTTAGGGTGAGGTATAGGGGTTAGGTTTAGGGGTTAGTATTAGGGTAAAAGGATAGGATTAGGGTTACGGGTTGGGCTTAGGTTTATGGTTAAAGTTTACTGCTAGGGTTAGGGATAGGGTTCAGGGTTAGCTTTAGGGGTTCTGGTTAGGGTTAGGTGGTAGGTTAGTGTCAGGGTTAGGTCTAGTCGTGAGGGTAAGGTTTAGGGTTAGCTTTAAGAGCTAGGGTTAGGTTTAATGGTTAGGATTAGGATTAGGGTTAAGGGTTAGGGTAAGGCTTAGGGGTTAGGGTGAAGGGTTAGGGTCAAGGGTTAGGGTTTTTGTTAGGCATAGCGTTGGGGTTAGAAGTAAGGGTTACTGTCAGTGTCAGGGTTGTAGGTAGGGTTACGGTTAGGGTTAGCGGTTTAGAATTAGGGTTAGGGATTAGGTGTCACAGTGATGACTAGGAGATAGGGTTAGAATTATGGGATAGGGGTTGTTCTCAGGAAATGGGTTATGCATTAACGTTAGGATAAGAGGTTAAAGTTAGGCGCACGGTGAGGTTTACGTGTTAAGGGGAGAAATAGGAACAGGGTTGGGTGTTATGTTCAGGGTTAGGGTTATCTGTTAAAGGTATTGTTTCTGCTTAGTGCAAGGGCCCTGTTGGCATTGGGCGGGCGGGCGGAGTTTAGGGGGCTGGGATTGTACCCGGGAACCCACTCTATCATACTCTGGGTATGAGCCCGTGGGTTTCATGCAGGACGCAGAGGTAGAGCCTCCTTTCACGCATGGCATGGGAGGATTGCAGGCTTTCTAAACTCTAAGAAAGCAAGAAGTCTGAGAATTAGATTTAGGGTTAGGATTATGGTTAGGGTTAAGGATGAAGTTTAGTGTTAGGGTGAGGGCTTAGGGTTAGGGATTAGGGTTAGGGTTAAAGGTTACTCTTAGGTTTAACGGTTACACTTTGGTTTAGGGTTGAGGTTTACGGTTAGGGTTAAGATGAGGGGTTAGGGTTTGGTACAGGGTTAGGGTTAAGTGTTAGGTTTAGGGTTGAAGATTAGGATTAGGGTTAGGATTAAAGGTTAGCGTGAGAGTTAACTCTTAGTGTTAAGGTTAAGAGTTAGGGTTTAGGGTTAGGGTTAGGGTTAGGGTTAGTTTTAGGGTTATAGTTATGTGCTATGGTTTGTGTTAGAGGTTAGGGTTAGGTTTACTGGTCACAGTTAGGGTTACGTTTAGGAGGTAGCATTAGGGTTAGGCTTAGGGTTAGGGTTAAGGGATAGGATTAGGCTTAAGTGTTGGTCTTAGGGTTATGGTTTAGTGTTAGGGTTAGCATTAAGGATTAGGGTTAGGGTCAGGGTTAAATGCTTGGGTGCGGGTAATGGTTAGGGTCAGGATTAAGGTTCACGGATAGGGTTAGTGTTAAGGGTTACGGGTAGGTTTAGGGTTCAGGGTTAGTGTTAGCATTAGGGCTTAAGGTTAGGATTAGGCGGTAGGTTCGATTTAGGGTTAGATCTAGGCGTTAGGGTAAGGGCTAGTGTTAGGGTTAAGAGATAGGGTTAGGTTTAGTGCTTAGGATTAGGGTTAGGGTTTGGGGTTAAAGTAAGTGTTAGGGGTTAGGTTTCAGGATCAAAGGTTAGGGTTATTTTTAGCTGTAGTGTTAGGGTTAGGGATAAGGGATCCCATTAGCAGTAAGGCTCTTCCTTACTGTAGGGTTAAGGGTTAGGCTTAGAGTTAAAGGTTAAGGTTAGGGTCAGTATTAAGATTTAGGGTGAGGGTTAACGGTTAGGGTAAAGGTTAAGCGTAAGGGTTAGGCATTAGTGATTAGGGTTTTTGGTTAGTGTTAGGGTTAGCGGTTAGGAGTTAGTGTTTTATGAAGGGGTATGGTTAGAATTAGGATTGGGGTTAGAGTTAGGGTGAGGTATAGGGGTTAGGTTTAGGGGTTAGTTTTAGGGTAAAAGGATAGGATTAGGGTTTCGGGTTGGGCTTAGTTTTAGGGTTAAAGTTACTGCTAGGGTTAGCGATAGGGTTCAGGGTTAGCATTAGGGGTTCTGGTTAGGGTTAGGTGTTAGGTTAGTGTCAGGGTTAGGTCTAGTCGTCAGGGTAAGCTTTAGGGTTAGCTTTAAGAGCTAGGGTTAGGTTTAATGGTTAGGATTAGGATTAGGGTTAAGGGTTAGGGTAAGGCTTAGGGGTTAGGGTGAAGGGTTAGGGTCAAGGGTTAGGGTTTTTGTTAGGCATAGCATTGGGGTTAGAAGTAAGGTTTACTGTCAGTGTTAGGGTTGTAGGTAGGGTTACGGTTAGGGTTAGCGGTTTAGAATTAGGGTTACGAATTAGGTGTCACAGTGATGACTAGGAGATAGGGTTAGAATTATGGGATAGGGGTTGTTCTCAGGAAATGGATTATGCATTAACGTTAGGATAAGAGGTTAAAGTTAGGCGCACGGTGAGGTTTACGTGTTAAGGGGAGAAATAGGAACAGGGTTGGGTGTTATGTTCAGGGTTAGGGTTATCTGTTAAAGGTATTGTTTATGCTTAGCGCACGGGCCCTGTCTGCATTGGGCGGGCGGGGGGAGTTTAGGGGGCTGGGATTGTACCCGGGAACCCACTCTATCATACTCTGGGTATGGGCCCGTGGGTTTCATGCAGGACGCAGTGGTAGAGCCTCCTTTCACGCATGGCATGGGAGGATTGCAGGCTTTCTAAACTCTAAGAAAGCAAGAAGTCTGAGAATTAGATTTAGGGTTAGGATTATGGTTAGGGTTAAGGATGAAGTTTAGTGTTAGGGTGAGGGCTTAGGGTTAGGGATTAGGGTTAGGGTTAAAGGTTACCCTAAGGTTTAACGGTTACACTTTGGTTTAGGGTTGAGGTTTACTGTTAGGGTTAAGATGAGGAGTTAGGGTTTGGTACAGGGTTAGGGTTAAGTGTTAGGTTTAGGGTGGAAGATTAGGATTAGGGTTAGGATTAAAGGTTAGCGTGAGAGTTAACGCTTAGGGTTAAGGTTAAGAGTTAGGGTTTACGGTTAGGGTTAGGGTTAGTTTTAGAGTTAGAGTTATGTGCTATGGTTTGTGTTAGAGGTTAGGGTTATGTTTACTGGTCACGGTTAGGGTTACGTTTATGAGGTAGCATTAGGGTTAAGGTTAGGGTTAAGGGATAGGATTAGGGATAAGTGTTGGGCTTAGGGTTAGTGTTTAGTGTTAGGGTTAGCATTAAGGATTAGGGTTAGGGTCAGGGTTAAAAGCTTGGGTGCGGGTAATGGTTAGGGTCAGGGTTAAGGTTCACGGATAGGGTTAGTGTTAACGGTTACGGGTATGTTTAGGGTTTAGGGTTAGAGTTAGGGTTAGGGTTAGGGTTAGGGGTTAGGGTTAGGGGTTAGGGTTAGGGTTAGGGGTTAGTGTTAGGGTTAGGGTTAGGGGGGTTAGGGTTATGGTTGGGGTTGGGGTTAGGGTTAGGGGTTAGGGTTAGGGTTAGGGGTTAGGGTTAGGGTTAGGGTTCGGGTTCGGGTTAGGGTTAGGTTTGGGTTAGGGTTAGGGTTAGGGTTAGGGTTGGGTTAGGGTTAGGGTTAGGGTAGGGGTAGGGGTAGGGGTAGGGTTAGGGGTTAGGGTTAGGATTACGGGTTAGGCTCAGGGTCAGGGTCAGGGTCAGGGGTAAGGTTTAGGGTTAGGGATGGGGTTGGGGTCGGGG
>NW_027182861.1:967500-970000 GCF_041146395.1 Eulemur rufifrons | reverse complement strand
GGGTAGCATTAGGGTTAGGGTTAGGGTTAAGGGATAGGATTAGGGATAAGTGTTGGGCTTAGGGTTAGGGTTTAGTGCTAGGGTTAGCATTAAGGATTAGCGTTAGGGTCAGGGTTAAATGCTTGGGTGCGGGTAATAGTTAGGGTCAGGGTTAAGGTTCACGGATAGGGTTAGTGTTAAGGGTTACGGGTAGGTTTAGGGTTCAGGGTTAGAGTTAGCCTTAGGGCTTAAGGTTAGGATTAGGCGGTAGGTTAGACTTAGGGTTAGATCTAGGCGTTAGGGTAAGGGCTAGCGTTAGGGTTAAGAGATAGGGTTAGGTTTAATGCTTAGGATTAGGGTTAGGGTTTGGGGTTAAAGTAAGTGTTAGGGGTTAGGTTTCAGGATCCAAGGTTAGGGTTATTTTTAGCTGTAGTGTTAGGGTTAGGGATATGGGATCCCATTAGCATTAAGGGTCTTCCTTACTGTAGGGTTAAGGGTTAGGCTTAGAGTTAAAAGTTAAGGTTAGGGTCAGTGTTAAGATTTAGGGTGAGGGTTAACGGTTAGGGTAAAGGTTAAGTGTTAGGGTTAGGGATTAGTGATTAGGGTTTTTGGTTAGTGTTAGGTTAGCGGTTAGTGTTTTATGAAGGGGTATGGTTAGAATTAGGATTGGGGTTAGGGTTAGGGTGAGGTATAGCGGTTAGGTTTAGGGGTTAGTTTTAGGGTAAAAGGATAGGATTAGGGTTACGGGTTGGGCTTAGGTTTAGGGTTAAAGTTTACTGCTAGGGTTAGGTATAGGGTTCAGGGTTAGCTTTAGGGGTTCTGGTGAGGGTTAAGTGTTAGGTTACTGTCAGGGTTAGGTCTAGTCGTGAGGGTAAGGTTTAGGGTTAGCTTTAAGAGCTAGCGTTAGGTTTAATGGTTAGGATTAGGATTAGGGTTAAGGGTTAGGGTAAGTCTTAGGGGTTATGGTGAAGGGTTAGGGTCAAGGGTTAGGGTTTTTGTTAGGCATAGCGTTGGGGTTAGAAGAAAGGGTTACTGTCAGTGTTAGGGTTGTAGGTAGGGTTACGGTTAGGGTTAGCGGTTTAGAATTAGGGTTAGGGATTAGGTGTCACAGTGATGACTAGGAGATAGGGTTAGAATTATGGGATAGGGGTTGTTCTCAGGAAATGGGTTATGCATTAACGTTAGGATAAGAGGTTAAATTTAGGCGCACGGTGAGGTTTACGTGTTAAGGGGAGAAATAGGAACAGGGTTGGGTGTTATGTTCAGGGTTAGGGTTATCTGTTAAAGGTATTGTTTATGCTTAGCGCACGGGCCCTGTCTGCATTGGGCTGGCGGGGGGAGTTTAGGGGGCTGGGATTGTACCCGGGAACCCACTCTATCATACTCTCGGTATGGGCCCGTGGGTTTCATGCAGGACACAGTGGTAGAGCCTCCTTTCACGCATGGCATGGGAGGATGGCAGGCTTTCTAAACTCTAAGAAAGCAAGAAGTCTGAGAATGAGATTTAGGGTAGGATTATGGTTAGGGTTAAGGATGAAATTTAGTGTTAGGGTTAGGGCTTAGGGTTAGGGATTAGGGTTAGGGTTAAAGGCTACTCTTAGGTTTAACGGCTACACTTTGGTTTAGGGTTGAGGTTTACGGTTAGGGTTAAGATGAGGGGTTAGGGTTTGGTACAGGGTTAGGGTTAAGTGTTAGGTTTAGGGTTGAAGATTAGGATTAGGGTTAGGATTAAAAGTTAGCGTGAGAGTTAACGCTTAGGGTTAAGGTTAAGAGTTAGGGTTTAGGGTTAGGTTTGGGGTTAGGTTTAGTTTTAGGGTTAGAGTTATGTGCTATGGTTTGTGTTAGAGGTTAAGGTTAGGTTTACTGGTCACGGTTAGGGTTACGTTTAGGGGTTTGCGTTAGGGTTAGGGTTAAGGGATAGGATTAGGGTTAAGTGTTGGGCTTAGGGTTAGGGTTTAGTGTTAGTGTTATCATTAAGGATTAGGGGTAGGGTCAAGGTTAAATGCTTGGGTGCGGGTAATGGTTAGGGTCAGGGTTAAGGTTCACGGATAGGGTTAGTGTTAAGGGTTACGGGTAGGTTTAGGGTTCAGGGTTAGAGTTAGCATTAGGGCTTAAGGTTAGGATTAGGCGGGAGGTTCGATTTAGGGTTAGATCTAGGCGTTAGGGTAAGGGCTAGCGTTAGGGTTCAGAGATAGGGTTAGGTTTAATGCTTAGGATTAGGGTTAGGGTTTGGGGTTAAAGTAAGTGTTAGGGGTTAGGTTTAAGGATCCAAGGTTAGGGTTATTTTTAGCTGTAGTGTTAGGGTTAGGGATAAGGGATCCCATTAGCATTAAGGGTCTTCCTTACTGTAGGCTTAAGGGTTAGGCTTAGCGTTAAAGGTTAAGGTTAGGGTCAGTGTTAAGATTTAGGGTGAGGGTTAACGGTTAGGGTAAAGGTTAAGTGTTAGGGTTAGGGATTAGTGATTAGGGTTTTTGGTTAGTGTTAGGTTAGCGGTTAGTGTTTTATGAAGGGGTATGGTTAG
>NW_027182861.1:947500-962500 GCF_041146395.1 Eulemur rufifrons | reverse complement strand
GGGTAGGGGTAGGGTTAGGTTTAGGGTTAGGGGTTAGGGTTAGGGGTTAGGGTTAGGATTAGGGTTGGGTTAGGGTTAGGGTTTATGGTTAGGGTTAGGGGTTAGGGTTAGGGTTAGGTTAGGGTTAGGGGTAGGGTTAGGGTTAGCGTTAGGGTAGGGGTTAGTGTTAGGGTTAGGGGTTAGGGGTTAGGGTTAGGGGTAGGGTAGGGTAGGATAGGGTTAGAGGTTAGGGTTAGGGGTTAGGGTTAGTGTTGGGTTAGGGTTAGTGTTAAGGGTTAGGGATAGGGATAGGGCTAGGAGTTAGGTTTAGGGTTAGGGGTTAGGGTTCGGGTTAGGGGTTAGGGTTAGGGTTTGGGTTGGGGTTGGTGTTGGGGGTTAGGGTTAGGGTTAGGGGTTAGGGTTAGGATTAGGGGTTAGGGTTAGGGTTAGGTAAGGGTTAGGGTTAAGGGATAGGATTAGGGTTAAGTGTTGGGCTTAGGGTGAGGGTTTAGTGTTAGGGTTATCATTAAGGATTAGGGTTAGGGTCAGGGTTAAATGCTTGGGTGCGGGTAATAGTTAGGGTCAGGGTTAAGGTTCACGGATAGGGTTAGTGTTAAGGGTTACGGGTAGGTTTAGGGTTCAGGGTTAGAGTTACCATTAGGGCTTAAGGTTAGGATTAGGCGGTAGGTTATATTTAGGGTTAGATCTAGGCGTTAGGGTAAGGGCTAACGTTAGGGTTAAGAGATAGGATTAGGTTTAATGCTTATGATTAGGGTTAGGGTTTTGGGTTAAAGTAAGTGTTAGGGGTTAGGTTTAAGGATCAAAGGTTAGGGTTATTTTTAGCTGTAGTGTTAGGGTTAGGGATAAGGGATCCCATTAGCATTAAGGGTCTTCCTTACTGTAGGCTTAAGGGTTATGCTTAGCGTTAAAGGTTCAGGTTAGGGTCAGTGTTAAGATTTAGGGTGAGGGTTAACGGTTAGGGTAAAGGTTAAGCGTTAGGGTTAGGGATTAGTGATCAGGGTTTTTGGTTAGTGTTAGGGTTAGCGGTTAGGAGTTAGTGTTTTATGAAGGGGTATGGTTAGAATTAAGATTGGGGTTAGAGTTAGGGTGAGGTATAGGGGTTAGGTTTAGGGGTTAGTTTTAGGGTAAAAGGATAGGATTAGGGTTACGGGTTGGGCTTAGGTTTAGGGTTAAAGTTTACTGCTAGGGTTAGGGATAGGGTTCAGGGTTAGCTTTAGGGGTTCTGGTTAGGGTTAGGTTTTAGGTTAGTGTCAGCGTTAGGTCTAGTCGTGAGGGCAAGGTTTAGGGTTAGCTTTAAGAGCTAGGGTTAGGTTTAATGGTTAGGATTAGGATTAGGGTTAAGGGTTAGGGTAAGGCTTAGGGGTTAGGGTGAAGGTTTAGGGTTTTTGTTAGGCATAGCGTTGGGGTTAGAAGTAAGGGTTACTGTCAGTGTCAGGGTTGTAGGTAGGGTTACGGTTAGGGTTAGCGGTTTAGAATTAGGGTTAGGGATTAGGTGTCACAGTGATGACTATGAGATAGGGATAGAATTATGGGATAGGGGTTGTTCTCAGGAAATGGGTTATGCATTAACGTTAGGATAAGAGGTTAAAGTTAGGCGCACGGTGAGGCTTACGTGTTAAGGGGAGAAATAGGAACAGGGTAGGGTGTTATGTTCAGGGTTAGGGTTATCTGTTACAGGTATTGTTTATGCTTAGCGCACGGGCCCTGTCTGCATTAGGCGGGCGGGGGGAGTTTAGGGGGCTGGGATTGTACCCGGGAACCCACTTTATCATACTCTGGGTATGGGCCCGTGGGTTTCATGAAGGACACAGTGGTAGAGCCTCCTTTCACGCATGGCATGGGAGGATTGCAGGCTTTCTAAACTCTAAGAAAGCAAGAAGTCTCAGAATGAGATTTAGGGTTGGATTATGGTTAGGGTTAAGGATGAAGTTTAGTGTTAGGGTGAGGGCTTAGGGTTAGGGATTAGGGTTAGGGTTAAAGATTACTCTTAGGTATAACGGTTACACTTTGGTTTAGGGTTGAGGTTTACGGTTAGTGTTAAGATGAGCGGTTACGGTTTGGTATAGGGTTAGGGTTAAGTGTTAGGTTTAGGGTTGAAGATTAGGATTAGGGTTAGGATTAAAGGTTAGCGTGAGAGTTAACGCTTAGGGTTAAGGTTAAGAGTTAGGGTTTATGGTTAGGGTTAGGGTTAGGGTTAGTTTTAGGGTTAGAGTTATGTGCTATGATTTGTGTTAGAGGTTAGGGTTAGGTTTACTGGGCACGGATAGGGTTACGTTTAGGGGTTAGCATTAGGGTTAGGGTTAGGGTTAAGGGATAGGATTAGGGTTAAGTTTTGGGCTTAGGGTTAGGGTTTAGTCTTAGGGTTAGCATTAAGGATTAGGGTTAGTGTCAGGGTTAAATGCTTGGGTGCGGGTAATGGTTAGGGTGAGGGTTAAGGTTCACGGATAGGGTTAGTGTTAAGGGTTATGGGTAGGTTTAGGGTTCAGGGTTAGAGTTAGCATTAGGGGTTAAGGTAAGGATTAGGCGGTAGGTTAGATTTAGGGTTAGATCTAGGCGTTAGGGTAAGGGCTAGCGTTAGGGTTAAGAGATAGGTTTAGGTTTAATGCTTATTATTAGGGTTAGGGTTTGGGGTTAAAGTAAGTGTTAGGGGTTAGCTTTCAGGATCAAAGGTTAGGGTTATTTTTAGCTGTAGTGTTAGGGTTAGGGATAAGGGATCCCATTAGCATTAAGGGTCTTCCTTACTGTAGGATTAAGGGATAGGCTTAGAGTTAAAGGTTAAAGTTATGGTCAGTGTTAAGATTTAGGGTGAGGGTTAACAGTTAGGGTAAAGGTTAAGCATTAGGGTTAGGGATTAGTGATTAGGGTTTTTGGTTAGTGTTAGGGTTAGCGGTTAGGAGTTAGTGTTTTATGAAGGGGTATGGTTAGAATTAGGATTGGGGTTAGAGTTAGGGTGAGGTGTAGGGGTTAGGTATAGGGGTTAGTTTTAGGGTAAAAGGATAGGATTAGGGTAACGGGTTGGGCTTAGGTTTAGGGTTAAAGTTTACTGCTAGGGTTAGGGATAGGGTTCAGGGTTAGCTTTAGGGGTTCTGGTTAGGGTTAGGTGTTAGGTTAGTGTCAGGGTTAGGTCTAGTCGTGAGGGTAAGGTTTAGGGTTAGCTTTAAGAGATAGGGTTAGGTTTAATGGTTAGGATTAGGATTAGGGTTAAGGTTTAGGGTAAGGCTTAGGGGTTAGGGTGAAGAGTTAGGGTCAAGGGTTAGGGTTTTTGTTAGGCATAGCGTTGGGGTTAGAAGTAAGGGTTACTGTCAGTGTTAGGGTTGTAGGTAGGGTACGGTTAGGGTTAGCGGTTTAGAATTAGGGTTAGGGATTAGGTGTCACAGTGATGACTAGGAGATAGGCTTAGAATTATGGGATAGGGGTTGTTCTCAAGAAATGGGTTATGCATTAACGTTAGGATAAGAGGTTAAAGTTAGGCGCACGGTGAGGTTTACGTGTTAAGGGGAGAAATAGGAACAGGGTTGGGTGTTATGTTCAGGGTTAGGGTTATCTGTTAAAGGTATTGTTTATGCTTAGCGCACGGGCCCTGTCTGCATTGGGCGGGCGGGGGGAGTTTAGGGGGCTGGGATTGTACCCGGGAACCCACTCTATCATACTCTGGGTATGGGTCCATGGGTTTCATGCAGGACACAGTGGTAGAGCCTCTTTTCACGCATGGCATGGGAGGATTGCAGGCTTTCTAAACTCTAAGAAAGCAAGAAGTCTCAGAATGAGATTTAGGGTTGGATTATGGTTAGGGTTAAGGATGAAGTTTAGTGTTAGGGTGAGGGCTTAGGGTTAGGGATTAGGGTTAGGGTTAAAGATTACTCTTAGGTATAACGGTTACACTTTGGTTTAGGGTTGAGGTTTACGGTTAGTGTTAAGATGAGCGGTTACGGTTTGGTATAGGGTTAGGGTTAAGTGTTAGGTTTAGGGTTGAAGATTAGGATTAGGGTTAGGATTAAAGGTTAGCGTGAGAGTTAACGCTTAGGGTTAAGGTTAAGAGTTAGGGTTTAGGGTTAGGTTTAGGGTTAGTGTTAGTTTTAGGGTTAGAGTTATGTGCTATGGTTTGTGTTAGCGGTTAGGGTTAGGTTTACTGGTGACGGTTAGGGTTACGTTTAGGGGTTAGCATTAGGGTTAGGGTTAGGGTTAGGGTTAAGGGATAGGATTACGGTTAAGTGTTGGCCTTAGGGTTAGGGTTTAGTGTTAGGGTTATCATTAAGGATTAGGGGTAGGGTCAGGGTTAAATGCCTGGGTGCGGGTAATGGTTAGGGTCAGGGTTAAGGTTCACGGATAGGGTTAGTGTTAAGGGTTACGGGTAGGTTTAGGGTTCAGGGTTAGAGTTAGCATTAGGGCTTAAGGTTAGGATTAGGCGGTAGGTTCGATTTAGGGTTAGATCTAGGCGTTAGGGTAAGGGCTAGCGTTAGGGTTCAGAGATAGGGTTAGGTTTAATGCTTAGGATTAGGGTTAGGGTTTGGGGTTAAAGTAAGTGTTAGGGGTTAGGTTTAAGGATCCAAGGTTAGGGTTATTTTTAGCTGTAGTGTTAGGGTTAGGGATAAGGGATCCCATTAGCATTAAGGGTCTTCCTTACTGTAGGGTTAAGGGTTAGGCTTAGAGTTAAAGGTTAAGGTTAGGGTCAGTGTTAAGATTTAGGGTGAGGGTTAACGGTTAGGGTAAAGGTTAAGTGTTAGGGTTAGGGATTAGTGATTAGGGTTTTTGGTTAGTGTTAGGGTTAGCGGTTAGGAGTTAGTGTTTTATGAAGGGGTATGGTTAGAATTAGGATTGGGGTTAGAGTTAGGGTGAGGTATAGGGGTTAGGTTTAGGGGTTAGTTTTAGGGTAAAAGGATAGGATTAGGGTTACGGGTTGGGCTTAGGTTTAGGGTTAAAGTTTACTGCTAGGGTTAGGGATAGGGTTCAGGGTTAGCTTTAGGGGTTCTGGTGAGGGTTAAGTGTTAGGTTAGTGTCAGGGTTAGGTCTAGTCGTGAGGGTAAGGTTTAGGGTTAGCTTTAAGAGCTAGGGTTAGGTTTAATGGTTAGGATTAGGATTAGGGTTAAGGGTTAGGGTAAGTCTTAGGGGTTAGGGTGAAGGGTTAGGGTCAAGGGTTAGGGTTTTTGTTAGGCATAGCGTTGGGGTTAGAAGTAAGGGTTACTGTCAGTGTTAGGGTGGTAGGTAGGGTTACGGTTAGGGTTAGCGGTTTGGAATTAGGCTTAGGGATTAGGTGTCACAGTGATGACTAGGAGATAGGGTTAGAATTATGGGATAGGGGTTGTTCTCAGGAAATGGGTTATGCATTAACGTTAGGATAAGAGGTTAAAGTTAGGCGCACGGTGAAGTTTACGTGTTAAGGGGAGAAATAGGAACAGGGTAGGGTGTTATGTTCAGGGTTAGGGTTATCTGTTAAAGGTATTGTTTATGCTTAGCGCACGGGCCCTGTCTGCATTAGGCGGGCGGGGGGGAGTTTTGGGGGCTGGGATTGTACCCGGGAAGCCACTCTATCATACTCTGGGTATGGGTCCGTGGGTTTCATACAGGACACAGTGGTAGAGCCTCCTTTCACGCATGGCATGGGAGGATTGCAGGCTTTCTAAACTCTAAGAAAGCAAGAAGTCTGAGAATTAGATTTAGGGTTAGGATTATGGTTAGTGTTAAGGATGAAGTTTAGTGTTAGGGTGAGGGCTTAGGGTTAGGGATTAGGGTTAGGGTTAAAGGTTACTCTTAGGTTTAACGGTTACACTTTGGTTTAGGGTTGAGGTTTACGGTTAGGGTTAAGAAGAGGGGTTAGGGTTTGGTACAGGGTTAGGGTTAAGTGTAAGGTTTAGGGTTGAAGATTAGGATTAGGGTTAGGATTAAAGGTTAGCGTGAGAGTTAACGCTTAGGGTTAAGGTTAAGAGTTAGGGTTTAGGGTTAGGGTTAGGGTTAGGGTTAGTTTTAGGGTTAGAGTTATGTGCTATGGTTTGTGTTAGAGGTTAGGGTTAGGTTTACTGGTGACGGTTAGGGTTACGTTTAGGGGTTAGCATTAGGGTTAGGGTTAGGGTTAGGGTTAAGGGATAGGATTACGGTTAAGTTTTGGCCTTAGGGTTAGGGTTTAGTGTTAGGGTTATCATTAAGGACAAGGGGTAGGGTCAGGGTTAAATGCCTGGGTGCGGTTAATGGTTAGGGTCAGGGTTAAGGTTCACGGATAGGGTTAGTGTTAAGGGTTACGGGTAGGTTTAGGGTTCAGGGTTAGAGTTAGCATTAGGGCTTAAGGTTAGGATTAGGCGGTAGGTTCGATTTAGGGTTAGATCTAGGCGTTCGGGTAAGGGCCACCGTTAGGGTTAAGAGATAGGGTTAGATTTAATGCTTAGGATTAGGGTTAGGGTTTGGGGTTAAAGTAAGTGTTAGGGGTTAGGTTTAAGGATGAAAGGTTACTGTTATTTTTAGCTGTAGTGTTAGGGTTACGGAAAAGGGATCCCATTAGCATTAAGGGTCTTCCTTACTGTAGGGTTAAGGGTTAGGCTTAGAGTTAAAGGTTAAGGTTAGGGTCAGTGTTAAGATTTAGGGTGAGGGTTAACGGTTAGGGTAAAGGTTAAGCGTTAGGGTTAGGGATTAGTGATTAGGGTTTTTGGTTAGTGTTAGGGTTAGCGGTTAGGAGTTAGTGTTTTATGAAGGGGTATGGTTAGAATTAGGATTGGGGTTAGGGTTAGGGTGAGGTATAGGGGTTAGGTTTAGGGGTTAGTTTTAGGGTAAAAGGATAGGATTAGGGTTACGGGTTGGGCTTAGGTTTAGGGTTAAAGTTTACTGCTAGGGTTAGGGATAGGGTTCAGGCTTAGCTTTAGGGGTTCTGCTTAGGGTTAGGTGTTAGGTTAGACTCAGGGTTAGGTCTAGTCGTGAGGGCAAGGTTCAGGGTTATCTTTAAGAGCTAGGGTTAGGTTTAATGGTTAGGATTAGGATTAGGGTTAAGGGTTAGGGTAAGGCTTAGGGGTTAGGGTGAAGGGTTAGGGTTTTTGTTAGGCATAGCGTTGGGGTTAGAAGTAAGGGTTACTGTCAGTGTTAGGGTTGTAGGTAGGGTTACGGTTAGGGTTAGCGGTTTAGAATTAGGGTTAGGGATTAGGTGTCACAGTGATGACTAGGAGATAGGGTTAGAATTATGGGATAGGGGTTGTTCTCAGGAAATGGGTTATGCATTAACGTTAGGATAAGAGGTTAAAGTTAGGCGCACGGTGAGGTTTACGTGTTAAGGGGAGAAATAGGAACAGGGTTGGGTGTTATGTTCAGGGTTAGGGTTATCTGTTAAAGGTATTGTTTATGCTTAGCGCACGGGCCCTGTCTGCATTAGGCGGGTGGGGGGGAGTTTTGGGGGCTGGGATTGTACCCGGGAACCCACTCTATCATACTCTGGGTATGGGTCCGTGGGTTTCATACAGGACACAGTGGTAGAGCCTCCTTTCACGCATGGCATGGGAGGATGGCAGGCTTTCTAAACTCTAAGAAAGCAAGAAGTCTGAGAATTAGATTTAGGGTTAGGATTATGGTTAGGGTTAAGGATGAAGTTTAGTGTTAGGGTGAGGGCTTAGGGTTAGGGATTAGGGTTAGGGTTAAAGGTTACTCTTAGGTTTAACGGTTACACTTTGGTTTAGGGTTGAGGTTTACTGTTAGGGTTAAGATGAGGGGTTAGGGTTTGGTACAGGGTTAGGGTTAAGTGTAAGGTTTAGGGTTGAAGATTAGGATTAGGGTTAGGATTAAATGTTAGCGTGAGAGTTAACGCTTAGGGTTAAGGTTAAGAGTTAGGGTTTAGGGTTAGGGTTGGGGTTAGGTTTAGTTTTAGGGTTAGAGTTATGTGCTATGGTTTGTGTTAGAGGTTAAGGTTAGGTTTACTGGTCACGGTTAGGGTTACGTTTAGGGGTTTGCGTTAGGGTTAGGGTTAAGGGATAGGATTAGGGTTAAGTGTTGGGCTTAGGGTTAGGGTTTAGTGTTAGTGTTATCATTAAGGATTAGGGGTAGGGTCAGGGTTAAATGCTTGGGTGCGGGTAATGGTTAGGGTCAGGGTTAAGGTTCACGGATAGGGTTAGTGTTAAGGGTTACGGGTAGGTTTAGGGTTCAGGGTTAGAGTTAGCATTAGGGTTTAAGGTTAGGATTAGGCGGTAGGTTCGATTTAGGGTTAGATCTAGGCGTTAGGGTAAGGGCTAGCGTTAGGGTTCAGAGATAGGGTTAGGTTTAATGCTTAGGATTAGGGTTAGGGTTTGGGGTTAAAGTAAGTGTTAGGGGTTAGGTTTAAGGATCCAAGGTTAGGGTTATTTTTAGCTGTAGTGTTAGGGTTAGGGATAAGGGATCCCATTAGCATTAAGGGTCTTCCTTACTGTAGGGTTAAGGGTTAGGCTTAGAGTTAAAGGTTAAGGTTAGGGTCAGTGTTAAGATTTAGGGTGAGGGTTAACGGTTAGGGTAAAGGTTAAGTGTTAGGGTTAGGGATTAGTGATTAGGGTTTTTGGTTAGTGTTAGGTTAGCGGTTAGTGTTTTATGAAGGGGTATGGTTAGAATTAGGATTGGGGTTAGAGTTAGGGTGAGGTATAGGGGTTAGGTTTAGGGGTTAGTTTTAGGGTAAAAGGATAGGATTAGGGTTACGGGTTGGGCTTAGGTTTAGGGTTAAAGTTTACTGCTAGGTTTAGTGATAGGGTTCAGGGTTAGCTTCAGGGGTTCTGGTGAGGGTTAAGTGTTAGGTTAGTGTCAGGGTTAGGTCTAGTCGTGAGGGTAAGGTTTAGGGTTAGCTTTAAGAGCTAGGGTTAGGTTTAATGGTTAGGATTAGGATTAGGGTTAAGGGTTAGGGTAAGGCTTAGGGGTTAGGGTGAAGGGTTAGGGTCAAGGGTTAGGGTTTTTGTTAGGCATAGCGTTGGGGTTAGAAGTAAGGGTTACTGTCTGTGTTAGGGTGGTAGGTAGGGTTACGGTTAGGGTTAGCGGTTTGGAATTAGGGTTAGGGATTAGGTGTCACAGTGATGACTAGGAGATAGGGTTAGAATTATGGGATAGGGGTTGTTCTCAGGAAATGGGTTATGCATTAACGTTAGGATAAGAGGTTAAAGTTAGGCGCACGGTGAAGTTTACGTGTTAAGGGGAGAAATAGGAACAGGGTAGGGTGTTATGTTCAGGGTTAGGGTTATCTGTTAAAGGTATTGTTTATGCTTAGCGCACGGGCCCTGTCTGCATTAGGCGGGCGGGGGGGAGTTTTGGGGGCTGGGATTGTACCCGGGAAGCCACTCTATCATACTCTGGGTATGGGTCCGTGGGTTTCATACAGGACACAGTGGTAGAGCCTCCTTTCACGCATGGCATGGGAGGATTGCAGGCTTTCTAAACTCTAAGAAAGCAAGAAGTCTGAGAATTAGATTTAGGGTTAGGATTCTGGTTAGGGTTAAGGATGAAGTTTAGTGTTAGGGTGAGGGCTTAGGGTTAGGGATTAGGGTTAGGGTTAAAGGTTACTCTTAGGTTTAACGGTTACACTTTGGTTTAGGGTTGAGGTTTACGGTTAGGGTTAAGATGAGGGGTTAGGGTTTGGTACAGGGTTAGGGTTAAGTGTAAGGTTTAGGGTTGAAGATTAGGATTAGGGTTAGGATTATAGGATAGCGTGAGAGTTAACGCTTAGGGTTAAGGTTAAGAGTTAGTGTTTAGGGTTAGGTTTAGGGTTAGGGTTAGTTTTAGGGTTAGAGTTATGTGCTATGGTTTGTGTTAGAGGTTAGGGTTAGGTTTACTGGTGACGGTTAGGGTTACATTTAGGAGTTAGCATTAGGGTTAGGGTTAGGGTTAGGGTTAAGGGATAGGATTACGGTTAAGTGTTGGCCTTAGGGTTAGACTTTAGTGTTAGGGTTATCATTAAGGACTAGGGGTAGGGTCAGGGTTAAATGCCTGGGTGCGGGTAATGGTTAGGGTCAGGGGTAAGGTTAACGGATAGGGTTAGTGTTAAGGTTTACGGGTAGGTTTAGGGTTCAGGGTTAGAGTTAGCATTAGGGCTTAAGGTTAGGATTAGGCGGTAGGTTCGATTTAGGGTTAGATCTAGGCGTTAGGGTAAGGGCTAGCGTTAGGGTTAAGAGATAGGGTTAGGTTTAATGCTTAGGATTAGGGTTAGGGTTTGGGGTTAAAGTAAGTGTTAGGGGTTAGGTTTAAGGATGAAAGGTTACTGTTATTTTTAGCTGTAGTGTTAGGGTTACGGAAAAGGGATCCCATTAGCATTAAGGGTCTTCCTTACTGTAGGGTTAAGAGTTAGGCTTAGAGTTAAAGGTTAAGGTTAGGGTCAGTGTTAAGATTTATGGTGAGGGTTAACGGTTAGGGTAAAGGTTAAGCGTTAGGGTTAGGGATTAGTGATTAGGGTTTTTGGTTAGTGTTAGGGTTAGCGGTTAGGAGTTAGTGTTTTATGAAGGGGTATGGTTAGAATTAGGATTGGGGTTAGAGTTAGGGTGAGGTATAGGGGTTAGGTTTAGGGGTTAGTTTTAGGGTAAAAGGATAGGATTAGGGTTACGGGTTGGGCTTAGGTTTAGGGTTAAAGTTTACTGCTAGGGTTAGGGATAGGGTTCAGGCTTAGCTTTAGGGGTTCTGCTTAGGGTTAGGTGTTAGGTTAGTCTCAGGGTTAGGTCTAGTCGTGAGGGCAAGGTTCAGGGTTATCTTTAAGAGCTAGGGATAGGTTTAATGGTTAGGATTAGGATTAGGGTTAAGGGTTAGGGTAAGGCTTAGGGGTTAGGGTGCAGGGTTAGGGTATTTGTTAGGCATAGCGTTGGGGTTAGAAGTAAGGGTTACTGTCAGTGTTAGGGTTGTAGGTAGGGTTACGGTTAGGGTTAGCGGTTTAGAATTACGGTTAGGGATTAGGTGTCACAGTGATCACTAGGAGATAGGGTTAGAATTATGGGATAGGGGTTGTTCTCAGGAAATGGGTTATGCATTAACGTTAGGATAAGAGGTTAAAGTTAGGCGCACGGTGAGGTTTACGTGTTAAGGGGAGAAATAGGAACAGGGTTGGGTGTTATGTTCAGGGCTAGGGTTATCTGTTAAAGGTTTTGTTTATGCTTAGCGCACGGGCCCTGTCTGCATTAGGCGGGCGGGGGGAGTTTAGGGGGCTGGGATTGTACCCGGGAACCCACTCTATCATACTCTGGGTATGGGCCCGAGGGTTTCATGCAGGACACAGTGGTAGAGCCTCCTTTCACGCATGGCATGGGAGGATTGCAGGCTTTCTAAACTCTAAGAAAGCAAGAAGTCTGAGAATTAGATTTAGGGTTAGGATTATGGTTAGGGTTAAGGATGAAGTTTAGTGTTAGGGTGAGGGCTTAGGGTTAGGGCTTAGGGTTAGGGTTAAAGGTTACTCTTAGGTTTAACGGTTACACTTTGGTTTAGGGTTGAGGTTTACGGTTAGGGTTAAGATGAGGGGTTAGGGTTTGGTACAGGGTTAGGGTTAAGTGTTAGGTTTAGGGTTGAAGATTAGGATTAGGGTTAGGATTAAAGGTTAGCGTGAGAGTTAACGCTTAGGGTTAAGGTTAAGAGTTAGGGGTTAGGGTTAGGTTTAGGGTTCGTTTTAGGGTTAGAGTTATGTGCTATGGTTTGTGTTAGAAGTTAGGGTTAGGTTTACTGGTCACGGTAAAGGTTATGTTTAGGGGTTAGCATTAGGGTTAGGGTTAAGAGATAGGATTAGGGTTAAGTGTTGGGCGTAGGGTGAGGGTTTAGTGTTAGGGTTATCATTAAGGATTAGGGGAAGGGTCAGGGTTAAATGCTTGGGTGCGGGTAATGGTTAGGGTCAGGGTTAAGGTTCACGGATAGGGTTAGTGTTAAGGGTTACGGGTAGGTTTAGGGTTCAGGGTTAGAGTTAGCATTAGCGCTTAAGGTTAGGATTAGGCGGTAGGTTAGATTTAGGGTTAGATCTAGGCGTTAGGGTAAGGGCTTGCGTTAGGGTTAAGAGATAGGGTTAGGTTTAATGCTTAGGATTAGGGTTAGGGGTTGGGGTTAAAGTAAGTGTTAGGGGTTAGGTTTAAGGATCAAAGCTTAGGGTTATTTTTAGCTGTAGTGTTAGGGTTAGGGATAAGGGATCCCATTAGCATTAAGGGTCTTCCTTACTGTAGGGTTAAGGGTTAGGCTTAGAGTTAAAAGTTAAGGTTAGGGTCAGTGTTAAGATTTAGGGTGAGGGTTAACGGTTAGGGTAAAGTTTAAGCGTTAGGGTTAGGGATTAGTGATTAGGGTTTTTGGTTAGTGTTAGGGATAGCGGTTAGGAGTTAGTGTTTTATGAAGGGGTATGGTTAGAAATAGGATTGGGGTTAGAGTTAGGGTGAGGTATAGGGGTTAGGTTTAGGGGTTACTTTTAGGGTAAAAGGATAGGATTAGGGTTACGGGTTGGGCTTAGGTTTAGGGTTAAAGTTTACTGCTAGGGTTAGGGATAGGGCTCAGGGTTAGCTTTAGGGGTTCTGGTTAGGGTTAGGTGTTAGTTTAGTGTCAGGGTTAGGTCTAGTCGTGAGGGTAAGGTTTAGGGTTAGCTTTAAGAGCTAGGGTTAGGTTTAATGGTTAGGATTAGGATTAGGGTTAAGGGTTAGGGTAAGGCTTAGGGGTTATGGTGAAGGGTTAGGGTCAAGGGTTAGGGTTTTTGTTAGGCATAGCGTTGGGGTTAGAAGTAAGGGTTACTGTCAGTGTTAGGGTTGTAGGTAGGGTTACGGTTAGGGTTAGCGGCTTAGAATTAGGGTTAGGGATTAGGTGTCACAGTGATGACTAGGAGATAGGGTTAGAATTATGGGATAGGGGTTGTTCTCAGGAAATGGGTTATGCATTAAGGTTAGGATAAGAGGTTAAAGTTAGGCGCACGGGGAGGTTTACGTGTTAAGAGGAGAAATAGGAACAGGGTTGGGTGTTATGTTCAGGGTTCGGGTTATCTGTTAAAGGTATTGTTTATGCTTAGCGCACGGGCCCTGTCTGCATTAGGCGGGCGTGGGGAGTTTAGGGGGCTGGGATTGTACCCGGGAACCCACTCTATCATAATGTGGGTATGGGCCCGTGGGTTTCATGCAGGACACAGTGGTAGAGCCTCCTTTCACCCATGGCATGGGAGGATGGCAGGCTTTCTAAACTCTAAGAGAGCAAGAAGTGTGAGAATGAGATTTAGGGTTGGATTATGGTTAGGGTTAAGAATGAAGTTTAGTGTTAGGGTGAGGGCTTAGGCTTATGTATTAGGGTTAGGGTTAAAGGTTACTCTTAGGTTTAACGGTTACACTTTGGTTTAGGGTTGAGGTTTACGATTAGGGTTAAGATGAGGGGTTAGGTTATGGTACAGGGTTAGGGTTAAGTGTTAGGTTTAGGGTTGAAGATTAGGATTGGTTTAGGATTAAAGGTTAGCGTGAGAGTTAACGCTTAGGGTTAAGGTTAAGATTTAGGGTTTAGGGTTAGGGTTAGGGTTAGTTTTAGGGTTAGAGTTATGTGCTATGGTTTGTGTTAGAGGTTAGGGTTAGGTTTACTGGTCACGGTTAGGGTTACGTTTAGTGGGTAGCATTAGGGTTAGGGTTAGGGTTAAAGGATAGGATTAGGGATAAGTTTTGGGCTTAGGGTTAGGGTTTAGTGTTAGGGTTATCATTAAGGATTAGGGGTAGTGTCAGGGTTAAATGCTTGGGTGCGGGTAATGGTTAGGGTCAGGGTTAAGGTTCACGGATAGGGTTAGTGTTAAGGGTTACGGGTAGATTTAGGGTTCAGGGTTAGAGTTAGCATTAGGGCTTAAGGTTAGGATTAGGCGGTAGGTTCGATTTAGGGTTAGATCTAGGCGTTCGGGTAAGGGCTAGCGTTAGGGTTAAGAGATAGGGTTAGGTTTAATGCTTAGGATTAGGGTTAGGGTTTGGGGTTAAAGTAAGTTTTAGGGGTTAGGTTTAAGGATGAAAGGTTACTGTTATTTTTAGCTGTAGTGTTAGGGTTACGGAAAAGGGATCCCATTAGCATTAAGGGTCTTCCATACTGTAGGGTTAAGGGTTAGGCTTAGAGTTAAAGGTTAAGGTTAGGGTCAGTGTTAAGATTTAGGGTGAGGGTTAATGGTTAGGGTAAAGGTTAAGCGTTAGGGTTAGGGATTAGTGATTAGGGTTTTTGGTTAGAGTTAGGGTTAGCGGTTAGGAGTTAGTGTTTTATGAAGGGGTATGGTTAGAATTAGGATTGGGGTTAGAGTTAGGGTGAGGTATAGGGGTTAGGTTTAGGGGTTAGTTTTAGGGTAAAAGGATAGGATTAGGGTTACGGGTTGGGCTTAGGTTTAGGGTTAAAGTTTACTGCTAGGGTTAGGGATAGGGTTCAGGCTTAGCTTTAGGGGTTCTGGTTATGGTTAGGTTTTAGGTTACTGTCAGGGTTAGGTCTAGTCGTGAGGGTAAGCTTTAGGGTTAGCTTTAAGAGCTAGGGTTAGGTTTAATGGTTAGGATTAGGATTAGGGTTAAGGGTTAGGGTAAGGCTTAGGGGTTAGGGTGAAGGGTTAGGGTTTTTATTAGGCATAGCGTTGGGGTTAGAAGTAAGGGTTACTGTCAGTGTTAGGGTTGTAGGTAGGGTTACGGTTAGGGTTAGCGGTTTAGAATTAGGGTTAGGGATTAGGTGTCACAGTGATGACTAGGAGATAGGGTTAGAATTATGGGATAGGGGTTGTTCTCAGGAAATGGGTTATGCATTAACGTTAGGATAAGAGGTTAAAGTTAGGCGCACGGTGAGGTTTCCGTGTTAAGGGGAGAAATAGGAACAGGGTTGGGTGTTATGTTCAGGGTTAGGGTTATCTTTTAAAGGTATTGTTTATGCTTAGCGCACGGGCCCTGTCTGCATTGGGCGGGCGGGGGGAGTTTAGGGGGCTGGGATTGTACCCGGGAAGCCACTCTATCATACTGTGGGTATTGGCCCGTGGGTTTCATGCAGGACACAGTGGTAGAGCCTCCTTTCACGCATGGCATGGGAGGATTGCAGGCTTTCTAAACTCTAAGAAAGCAAGAAGTCTGAGAATTAGATTAAGGGTTAGGATTC
>NW_027182861.1:937500-942500 GCF_041146395.1 Eulemur rufifrons | reverse complement strand
GGTTAAGGGTTAGGGTAAGGCTTAGGGGTTAGTGTGCAGGGTTACGGTTTTTGTTAGGCATAGCGTTGGGGTTAGAAGTAAGGGTTACTGTCAGTGTCAGGGTTGTAGGTAGGGTTACGGTTAGGGTTAGCGGTTTAGAATTAGGGTTAGGGATTAGGTGTCACAGTGATGACTAGGAGATAGGGTTAGAATTATGGGATAGGGGTTGTTCTCAGGAAATGGGTTATGCATTAACGTTAGGATAAGAGGTTAAAGTTAGGCGCACGGTGAGGTTTACGTGTTAAGGGGAGAAATAGGAACAGGGTTGGGTGTTATGTTCAGGGTTAGGGTTATCTGTTAAAGGTATTGTTTATGCTTAGCGCACGGGCCCTGTCTGCATTGGGCTGGCGGGGGGAGTTTAGGGGACTGGGATTGTACCCGGGAACCCACTCTATCATACTCTGGGTATGAGCCCGTGGGTTTCATGCAGGACGCAGAGGTAGAGCCTCCTTTCACGCATGGCATGGGAGGATTGCAGGCTTTCTAAACTCTAAGAAAGCAAGAAGTCTGAGAATTAGATTTAGGGTTAGGATTATGGTTAGGGTTAAGGATGAAGTTTAGTGTTAGGGTGAGGTCTTAGGGTTAGGGATTAGGGTTAGGGTTAAAGGTTACTCTTAGGTTTAATGTTTACACTTTGGTATAGGGTTGAGTTTTACCGTTAGGGTTAAGATGAGGGGTTAGGGTTTGGTACAGGGTTAGGGTTAAGTGTTAGGTTTAGGGTTGAAGATTAGGATTAGGGTTAGGATTAAAGGTTAGCGTGAGAGTTAACGCTTAGGGTTAAGGTTAAGAGTTAGGGTTTAGGGTTAGGGTTAGGGTTAGGGTTAGATTTAGGGTTAGAGTTATGAGCTACGCTTTGTGTTACAGGTTAGGGTTAGGTTTACTGGTCACGGTTAGGGTTACGTTTAGGGGGTAGCATTAGGGTTAGGGTTAGTGGTAAGGGATAGGATTAGGGATAAGTGTTGGGCTTAGGGTTAGGGTTTAGTGTTAGGGTTATCATTAAGGATTAGCGTTAGGGTCAGGGTTAAATGCTTGGGTGCGGGTAATAGTTAGGGTCAGGGTTAAGGTTCACGGATAGGGTTAGTGTTAAGGGTTACGGGTAGGTTTAGGGTTCAGGGTTAGAGTTAGCCTTAGGGCTTAAGGTTAGGATTAGGCGGTAGGTTAGACTTAGGGTTAGATCTAGGCGTTAGGGTAAGGGCTAGCGTTAGGGTTAAGAGATAGGGTTGGGTTTAATGCTTAGGATTAGGGTTAGGGTTTGGGGTTAAAGTAAGTGTTAGGGGTTAGGTTTCAGGATCCAAGGTTAGGGTTATTTTTAGCTGTAGTGTTAGGGTTAGGGATAAGGGATCCCATTAGCATTAAGGGTCTTCCTTACTGTAGGGTTAAGGGTTAGGCTTAGAGTTAAAAGTTAAGGTTAGGGTCAGTGTTAAGATTTAGGGTGAGGGTTAACGGTTAGGTTAAAGGTTAAGTGTTAGGGTTAGGGATTAGTGATTAGGGTTTTTGGTTAGTGTTAGGTTAGCGGTTAGTGTTTTATGAAGGGGTATGGTTAGAATTAGGATTGGGGTTAGGGTTAGGGTGAGGTATAGGGGTTAGGTTTAGGGGTTAGTTTTAGGGTAAAAGGATAGGATTAGGGTTACGGGTTGGGCTTAGGTTTAGGGTTAAAGTTTACTGCTAGGGTTAGGGATAGGGTTCAGGGTTAGCTTTAGGGGTTCTGGTGAGGGTTAAGTGTTAGGTTAGTGTCAGGGTTAGGTCTAGTCGTGAGGGTAAGGTTTAGGGTTAGCTTTAAGAGCTAGCGTTAGGTTTAATGGTTAGGATTAGGATTAGGGTTAAGGGTTAGGGTAAGTCTTAGGGGTTATGGTGAAGGGTTAGGGTCAAGGGTTAGGGTTTTTGTTAGGCATAGCGTTGGGGTTAGAAGTAAGGGTTACTGTCAGTTTTAGGGTTGTAGGTAGGGTTACGGTTAGGGTTAGCGGTTTAGAATTAGGGTTAGGGATTAGGTGTCACAGTGATGACTAGGAGATAGGGTTAGAATTATGGGATAGGGGTTGTTCTCAGGAAATGGGTTATGCATTAACGTTAGGATAAGAGGTTAAAGTTAGGCGCACGGTGAAGTTTACGTGTTAAGGGGAGAAATAGGAACAGGGTTGGGTGTTATGTTCAGGGTTAGGGTTATCTGGTAAAGGTATTGTTTATGCTTAGCGCACGGGCCCTGTCTGCATTAGGCGGGCGGGGGGGAGTTTTGGGGGCTGGGATTGTACCCGGGAACCCACTCTATCATACTCTGGGTATGGGCCCGTGGGTTTCGTACAGGACACAGTGGTAGAGCCTCCTTTCACGCATGGCATGGGAGGATGGCAGGCTTTCTAAACTCTAAGAAAGCAAGAAGTCTGAGAATTAGATTTAGGGTTAGGATTATGGTTAGGGTTAAGGATGAAGTTTAGTGTTAGGGTGAGGGCTTAGGGTTAGCGATTAGGGTTAGGGTTAAAGGTTACTCTTAGGTTTAACAGTTACACTTTGGTTTAGGGTTGAGGTTTACGGTTAGGGTTAAGATGAGGGGTTAGGGTTTGGTACAGGGTTAGGGTTAAGTGTAAGGTTTAGGGTTGAAGATTAGGATTAGGGTTAGGATTAAAGGTTAGCGTGAGAGTTAACGCTTAGGGTTAAGGTTAAGAGTTATGGTTTAGGGTTAGGTTTAGGGTTAGGGTTAGTTTTAGGTTTAGAGTTATGTGCTATGGTTTGTTTTACAGGTTAGGGTTAGGTTTACTGGTCACGGTTAGGGTTACGTTTAGGGGTTAGCATTAGGGTTAGGGTTAGGATTAGGGTTAAGGGATAGGATTACGGTTAAGTGTTGGCCTTAGGGTTAGGGTTTAGTGTTAGGGTTATCATTAAGGACTAGGGGTAGGGTCAGGGTTAAATGCCTGGGTGCGGGTAATGATTAGGGTCAGGGTTAAGGTTCACGGATAGGGTTAGTGTTAAGGGTTACGGGTAGGTTTAGGGTTCAGGGTTAGAGTTAGCATTAGGGCTTAAGGTTAGGATTAGGCGGTAGGTTCGATTTAGGATTAGATCTAGGCGTTCGGGTAAGGGCTAGCGTTAGGGTTAAGAGATAGAATTAGGTTTAATGCTTAGGATTAGGGTAGTGTTTGGGGTTAAAGTAAGTGTTAGGGGTTAGGTTTAAGGATCAAAGGTTAGGGTTATTTTTAGCTGTAGTGTTAGGGTTAGGGATAAGGGATCCCATTAGCATTAAGGGTCTTCCTTACTGTAAGGTTAAGGGTTAGGCTTAGAGTTAAAGGTTCAGGTTAGGGTCAGTGTTAAGATTTACGGTGAGGGTTAACGGTTAGGGTAAAGGTTAAGCGTTAGGGTTAGGGATTAGTGATTAGGATTTTTGGTTAGTGTTAGGGTTAGCGGTTAGGAGTTAGTGTTTTATGAAGGGGTATGGTTAGAATTAGGATTGGGGTTAGAGTTAGGGTGAGGTATAGGGGTTAGGTTTAGGGGTTACTTTTAGGGTAAAAGGATAGGATTAGGGTTACGGGTTGGGCTTAGGTTTAGGGTTAAAGTTTACTGCTAGGGTTAGGGATAGGGTTCAGGGTTAGCTTTAGGGGTTCTGGTTAGGGTTAGGTGTTAGGTTGGTGTCAGCGTTAGGTCTAGTCGTGAGGGTAAGGTTTAGGGTTAGCTTTAAGAGCTAGGGTTAGGTTTAATGGTTAGGATTAGGATTAGGGTTAAGGGTTAGGGTAAGGCTTAGGGGTTAGTGTGCAGGGTTACGGTTTTTGTTAGGCATAGCGTTGGGGTTAGAAGTAAGGGTTACTGTCAGTGTCAGGGTTGTAGGTAGGGTTACGGTTAGGGTTAGCGGTTTAGAATTAGGGTTAGGGATTAGGTGTCACAGTGATGACTAGGAGATAGGGTTAGAATTATGGGATAGGGGTTGTTCTCAGGAAATGGGTTATGCATTAACGTTAGGATAAGAGGTTAAAGTTAGGCGCACGGTGAGGTTTACGTGTTAAGGGGAGAAATAGGAACAGGGTTGGGTGTTATGTTCAGGGTTAGGGTTATCTGGTAAAGGTATTGTTTATGCTTAGCGCACGGGCCCTGTCTGCATTGGGCTGGCGGGGCGAGTTTAGGGGAATGGGATTGTACCCGGGAACCCACTCTATCATACTCTGGGTATGAGCCCGTGGGTTTCATGCAGGACGCAGAGGTAGAGCCTCCTTTCACGCATGGCATGGGAGGATTGCAGGCTTTCTAAACTCTAAGAAAGCAAGAAGTCTGAGAATTAGATTTAGGGTTAGGATTATGGTTAGGGTTAAGGATGAAGTTTAGTGTTAGGGTTAGGGCTTAGGGTTAGGGATTAGGGTTAGGGTTAAAGGTTACTCTAGGTTTAATGTTTACACTTTGGTATAGGGTTGAGTTTTACCGTTAGGGTTAAGATGAGGGGTTAGGGTTTGGTACAGGGTTAGGGTTAAGTGTTAGGTTTAGGGTTGAAGATTAGGATTAGGGTTAGGATTAAAGGTTAGCGTGAGAGTTAACGCTTAGGGTTAAGGTTAAGAGTTAGGGTTTAGGGTTAGGGTTAGGGTTAGGTTTAGATTTAGGGTTAGAGTTATGAGCTACGCTTTGTGTTACAGGTAAGGGTTAGGTTTACTGGTCACGGTTAGGGTTACGTTTAGGGGGTAGCATTAGGGTTAGGGTTAGTGTTAAGGGATAGGATTAGGGATAAGTGTTGGGCTTAGGGTTAGGATTTAGTGTTAGGGTTAGCATTAAGGATTAGCGTTAGGGTCAGGGTTAAATGCTTGGGTGCGGGTAATAGTTAGGGTCAGGGTTAAGGTTCACGGATAGGGTTAGTGTTAAGGGTTACGGGTAGGTTTAGGGTTCAGGGTTAGAGTTAGCCTTAGGGCTTAAGGTTAGGATTAGGCGGTAGGTTAGACTTAGGGTTAGATCTAGGCGTTAGGGTAAGGGCTAGCGTTAGGGTTAAGAGATAGGGT
>NW_027182861.1:920000-922500 GCF_041146395.1 Eulemur rufifrons | reverse complement strand
TAGGGTTCAGGGTTAGAGTTAGCATTAGCGCTTAAAGTTAGGATTAGGCGGTAGGTTAGATTTAGGGTTAGATCTAGGCGTTAGGGTAAGGGCTAGCGTTAGGGTTAAGAGATAGGGTTGGGTTTAATGCTTAGGATTAGGGTTAGGGTTTGGGGTTAAAGTAAGTGTTAGGGGTTAGGTTTAAGGATCAAAGCTTAGGGTTATTTTTAGCTGTAGTGTTAGGGTTAGGGATAAGGGATCCCATTAGCATTAAGGCTCTTCCTTACTGTAGGGTTAAGGGTTAGGCTTAGAGTTAAAGGTTAAGGTTAGAGTCAGTGTTAAGATTTAGGGTGAGGGTTAACGGTTAGGGTAAAGGTTAAGCGTTAGGGTTAGGGATTAGTGATTAGGGTTTTTGGTTAGTGTTAGGGTTAGCGGTTAGGAGTTAGTGTTTTATGAAGGGGTATGGTTAGAATTAGGATTGGGGTTAGAGTTAGGGTGAGGTATAGGGGTTAGGTTTAGGGGTTAGTATTAGGGTAAAAGGATAGGATTAGGGTTACGGGTTGGGCTTAGGTTTATGGTTAAAGTTTACTGCTAGGGTTAGGGATAGGGTTCAGGGTTAGCTTTAGGGGTTCTGGTTAGGGTTAGGTGGTAGGTTAGTGTCAGGGTTAGGTCTAGTCGTGAGGGTAAGGTTTAGGGTTAGCTTTAAGAGCTAGGGTTAGGTTTAATGGTTAGGATTAGGATTAGGGTTAAGGGTTAGGGTAAGGCTTAGGGGTTAGGGTGAAGGGTTAGGGTCAAGGGTTAGGGTTTTTGTTAGGCATAGCGTTGGGGTTAGAAGTAAGGGTTACTGTCAGTGTCAGGGTTGTAGGTAGGGTTACGGTTAGGGTTAGCGGTTTAGAATTAGGGTTAGGGATTAGGTGTCACAGTGATGACTAGGAGATAGGGTTAGAATTATGGGATAGGGGTTGTTCTCAGGAAATGGGTTATGCATTAACGTTAGGATAAGAGGTTAAAGTTAGGCGCACGGTGAGGTTTACGTGTTAAGGGGAGAAATAGGAACAGGGTTGGGTGTTATGTTCAGGGTTAGGGTTATCTGTTAAAGGTATTGTTTCTGCTTAGTGCAAGGGCCCTGTTGGCATTGGGCGGGCGGGCGGAGTTTAGGGGGCTGGGATTGTACCCGGGAACCCACTCTATCATACTCTGGGTATGAGCCCGTGGGTTTCATGCAGGACGCAGAGGTAGAGCCTCCTTTCACGCATGGCATGGGAGGATTGCAGGCTTTCTAAACTCTAAGAAAGCAAGAAGTCTGAGAATTAGATTTAGGGTTAGGATTATGGTTAGGGTTAAGGATGAAGTTTAGTGTTAGGGTGAGGGCTTAGGGTTAGGGATTAGGGTTAGGGTTAAAGGTTACTCTTAGGTTTAACGGTTACACTTTGGTTTAGGGTTGAGGTTTACGGTTAGGGTTAAGATGAGGGGTTAGGGTTTGGTACAGGGTTAGGGTTAAGTGTTAGGTTTAGGGTTGAAGATTAGGATTAGGGTTAGGATTAAAGGTTAGCGTGAGAGTTAACTCTTAGTGTTAAGGTTAAGAGTTAGGGTTTAGGGTTAGGGTTAGGGTTAGGGTTAGTTTTAGGGTTATAGTTATGTGCTATGGTTTGTGTTAGAGGTTAGGGTTAGGTTTACTGGTCACAGTTAGGGTTACGTTTAGGAGGTAGCATTAGGGTTAGGCTTAGGGTTAGGGTTAAGGGATAGGATTAGGCTTAAGTGTTGGTCTTAGGGTTATGGTTTAGTGTTAGGGTTAGCATTAAGGATTAGGGTTAGGGTCAGGGTTAAATGCTTGGGTGCGGGTAATGGTTAGGGTCAGGATTAAGGTTCACGGATAGGGTTAGTGTTAAGGGTTACGGGTAGGTTTAGGGTTCAGGGTTAGTGTTAGCATTAGGGCTTAAGGTTAGGATTAGGCGGTAGGTTCGATTTAGGGTTAGATCTAGGCGTTAGGGTAAGGGCTAGTGTTAGGGTTAAGAGATAGGGTTAGGTTTAGTGCTTAGGATTAGGGTTAGGGTTTGGGGTTAAAGTAAGTGTTAGGGGTTAGGTTTCAGGATCAAAGGTTAGGGTTATTTTTAGCTGTAGTGTTAGGGTTAGGGATAAGGGATCCCATTAGCAGTAAGGCTCTTCCTTACTGTAGGGTTAAGGGTTAGGCTTAGAGTTAAAGGTTAAGGTTAGGGTCAGTATTAAGATTTAGGGTGAGGGTTAACGGTTAGGGTAAAGGTTAAGCGTAAGGGTTAGGCATTAGTGATTAGGGTTTTTGGTTAGTGTTAGGGTTAGCGGTTAGGAGTTAGTGTTTTATGAAGGGGTATGGTTAGAATTAGGATTGGGGTTAGAGTTAGGGTGAGGTATAGGGGTTAGGTTTAGGGGTTAGTTTTAGGGTAAAAGGATAGGATTAGGGTTTCGGGTTGGGCTTAGTTTTAGGGTTAAAGTTACTGCTAGGGTTAGCGATAGGGTTCAGGGTTAGCATTAGGGGTTCTGGTTA
>NW_027182861.1:912500-915000 GCF_041146395.1 Eulemur rufifrons | reverse complement strand
AGGTAGGGTTACGGTTAGGGTTAGCGGTTTAGAATTAGGGTTAGGGATTAGGTGTCACAGTGATGACTAGGAGATAGGGTTAGAATTATGGGATAGGGGTTGTTCTCAGGAAATGGGTTATGCATTAATGTTAGGATAAGAGGTTAAAGTTAGGCGCACGGTGAGGTTTACGTGTTAAGGGGAGAAATAGGAACAGGGTTGGGTGTTATGTTCAGGGTTAGGGTTATCTGTTAAAGGTATTGTTTATGCTTAGCGCACGGGCCCTGTCTGCATTGGGCGGGCGGGGGGAGTTTAGGGGACTGGGATTGTACCCGGGAACCCACTCTATCATACTCTGGGTATGAGCCCGTGGGTTTCATGCAGGACGCAGAGGTAGAGCCTCCTTTCACGCATGGCATGGAAGGATTGCAGGCTTTCTAAACTCTAAGAAAGCAAGAAGTCTGAGAATTAGATTTAGGGTTAGGATTATGGTTAGGGTTAAGGATGAAGTTTATGTTAGGGTTAGGGCTTAGGGTTAGGGATTAGGGTTAGGGTTAAAGGTTACTCTTAGGTTTAATGGTTACACTTTGGTATAGGGTTGAGGTTTACGGTTAGGGTTAAGATGAGGGGTTAGGGTTTGGTACAGGGTTAGGGTTAAGTGTTAGGTTTAGGGTTGAAGATTAGGATTAGGTTTAGGATTAAAGGTTAGCGTGAGAGTTAACGCTTAGGGTTAAGGTTAAGAGTTAGAGTTTAGGGTTAGGGTTTGGGTTAGGGTTAGATTTAGGGTTAGAGTTATGAGCTACGCTTTGTGTTACAGGTTAGGGTTAGGTTTACTGGTCACGGTTAGGGTTACGTTTAGGGGGTAGCATTAGCGTTAGGGTTAGGGTTAAGGGATAGGATTAGGGATAAGTGTTGGGCTTAGGATTAGGGTTTAGTGTTAGGGTTAGCATTAAGGATTAGCGTTAGGGTCAGGGTTAAATGCTTGGGTGCGGGTAATAGTTAGGGTCAGGGTTAAGGTTCACGGATAGGGTTAGTGTTAAGGGTTACGGGTAGGTTTAGGGTTCAGGGTTAAAGTTAGCCTTAGGGCTTAAGGTTAGGATTAGGTGGTAGGTTAGACTTAGGGTTAGATCTAGGCGTTAGGGTAAGGGCTAGCGTTAGGGTTAAGAGATAGGGTTAGGTTTATTGCTTAGGATTAGGGTTAGGGTTTGGGGTGAAAGTAAGTGTTAGGGGTTAGGTTTAAGGATGAAAGGTTACTGTTATTTTTAGCTGTAGTGTTAGGGTTACGGAAAAGGGATCCCATTAGCATTAAGGGTCTTCCTTACTGTAGGGTTAAGGGTTAGGCTTAGAGTTAAAGGTTAAGGTTAGGGTCAGTGTTAAGATTTAGGGTGAGGGTTAACGGTTCGGGTAAAGGTTAAGCGTTAGGGTTAGGGATTAGTGATTAGGGTTTTTGGTTAGTGTTAGGGTTAGCGGTTAGGAGTTAGTGTTTTATGAAGGGGTATGGTTAGAATTAGGATTGGGGTTAGAAGTAGGGTGAGGTATAGGGGTTAGGTTTAGGGGTTAGTTTTAGGGTAAAAGGATAGGATTAGGGTTACGGGTTGGGCTTAGCTTTAGGGTTAAAGTTTACTGCTAGGGTTAGGGATAGGGTTCAGGCTTAGCTTTAGGGGTTCTGCTTAGGGTTAGGTGTTAGGTTAGTGTCAGGGTTAGGTCTAGTCGTGAGGGCAAGGTTCAGGGTTATATTTAAGAGCTAGGGTTAGGTTTAATGGTTAGGATTAGGATTAGGGTTAAGGGTTAGGGTAAGGCTTAGGGGTGAGGGTGAAGGGTTAGGGTCAAGGGTTAGGGTTTTTGTTAGGCATAGCGTTGGGGTTAGAAGTAAGGGTTACTGTCAGTGTTAGGGTTGTAGGTAGGGTTACGGTTAGGGTTAGCGGTTTAGAATTAGGGTTAGGGATTAGGTGTCACAGTGATGACTAGGAGATAGGGTTAGAATTATGGGATAGTGGTTGTTCTCAGGAAATGGGTTATGCATTAACGTTAGGAAAAGAGGTTAAAGTTAGGCGCACGGGGAGGTTTACGTGTTAAGGGGAGAAATAGGAACAGGGTTGGGTGTTATGTTCAGGGTTAGGGTTATCTGTTAAAGGTATTGTTTATGCTTAGCGCACTGGCCCTGTCTGCATTAGGCGGGCGGGGGGAGTTTAGGGGGCTGGGATTGTACCCGGGAACCCACTCTATCATACTCTGGGTATGGGCCCGTGGGTTTCATGCAGGACACATTGGTAGAGCCTCCTTTCACCCATGGCATGGGAGGATGGCAGGCTTTCTAAACTCTAGGAAAGCAAGAAATGTGAGACTGAGATTTAGGGTTGGATTATGGTTAGGGTTAAGGATGAAGTTTAGTGTTAGGGTGAGGGCTTAGGCTTAGGTATTAGGGTTAGGGTTAAAGGTTACTCTTAGGTTTAACGGTTACACTTTGGTTTAGGGTTGAGGTTTACGATTAGGGTTAAGATGAGGGGTTAGGTTATGGTAC
>NW_027182861.1:890000-895000 GCF_041146395.1 Eulemur rufifrons | reverse complement strand
ATCATTATGGACTAGGGGTAGGGTCAGGGTTAAATGCTTGGGTGCGGGTAATGGTTATGGTCAGGGTTAAGGGTCACGGATAGGGTTAGTGTTAAGGGTTACGGGTAGGTTTAGGGATCAGGGTTAGAGTTAGTATTAGGGCTTAAGGTTAGGATTAGGCGGTAGGTTCGATTTAGGGTTAGATCTAGGCGTTAGGGTAAGGGCTATCGTTAGGGTTAAGAGATAGGGGTAGGTTTAATGCTTAGCATTATGGTTAGGGTTTGGGGTTAAAGTAAGTGTTAGGGGTTAGGTTTAAGGATCAAAGGTTAGGGTTATTTTTAGCTGTAGTGTTAGGGTTAGGGATAAGGGATCCCATTAGCATTAAGGGTCTTCCTTACTGTAGGGTTAAGGGTTAGGCTTAGAGTTAAAGGTTAAGGTTAGGGTCAGTGTTAAGATTTAGGGTGAGGGTTAATGGTTAGGGTAAAGGTTAAGCGTTAGGGTTAGGGATCAGTGATTAGGGTTTTTGGTTAGTGTTAGGGTTAGCGGTTAGGAGTTAGTGTTTGATGAAGGGGTATGGTTAGAATTAGGATTAGGGTTAGAGTTAGGGTGAGGTATAGGGGTTAGGTTTAGGGGTTAGGTTTAGGGTAAAAGGATAGGATGAGGGTTACGGGTTGGGCTTAGGTTTAGGGTTAAAGTTTACTGCTAGGGTTTGGGATAGGGTTCAGGGTTAGCTTTAGGGGTTCTGGTTAGGGTTAGGTGTTAGGTTAGTGTCAGGGTTAGGTCTAGTCGTGAGGGTAAGGTTTAGGGTTAGCTTTAAGAGCTAGGGTTAGGTTTAATGGTTAGGATTAGGATTAGGGTTAAGGGTTAGGGTAAGGCTTAGGGGTGAGGGTGAAGGGTTAGGGTGAAGGGTTAGGGTTTTTGTTAGGCATAGCGTTGGGGTTAGAAGTAAGGGTTACTGTCAGTGTTAGGGTTGTAGGTAGGGTTACGGTTAGGGTTAGCGGTTTAGAATTAGGGTTAGGGATTAGGTGTCACAGTGATGACTAGGAGATAGGGTTAGAATTATGGGATAGGGGTTGTTCTCAGGAAATGGGTTATGCATTAACGTTAGGATAAGAGGTTAAAGTTAGGCGCACGGTGAGGTTTACGTGTTAAGGGGAGAAATAGGAACAGGGTTGGGTGTTATGTTCAGGGTTAGGGTTATCTGTTAAAGGTATTGTTTATGCTTACCGCACGGGCCCTCTCTGCATTAGGCGGGCGGGGGGAGTTTAGGGGGCTGGGATTGTACCCGGGAACCCACTCTATCATACTCTGGGTATGGGCCCGTGGGTTTCATGCAGGACACAGTGGTAGAGCCTCCTTTCACGCATGGCATGGGAGGATGGCAGGCTTTCTAAACTCTAAGAAAGCAAGAAGTCTGAGAATTAGATTTAGGGTTAGGATTCTGGTTAGGGTTAAGGATGAAGTTTAGTGTTAGGGTGAGGGCTTAGGGTTAGGGATTAGGGTTAGGGTTAAAGGTTACTCTTAGGTTTAACGGTTACACTTTGGTTTCGGGTTGAGGTTTAGGGTTAGGGTTAAGATGAGGGGTTAGGGTTTGGTACAGGGTTAGGGTTAAGTTTTAGGTTTAGGGTTGAAGATTAGGATTAGGGTTAGGATTAAAGGTTAGCGTGAGAGTTAACGCTTAGGGTTAAGGTTAAGAGTTAGGGTTTAGGGTTAGGGTTAGGGTTCGATTTAGGGTTAGAGTTATGTGCTTTGGTTTGTGTTAGAGGTTAGGGTTAGGTTTACTGCTCACGGTGAGGGTTACGTTTAGGGGTTAGCATTAGGGTTAGGGTTAAGGGATAGGATTAGGGTTAAGTGTTGGTCTTAGAGTTAGGGTTTAGTTTTAGGTTTATCATTAAGGATTAGGGGTAGGGTCCAGGTTAAATGCTTCGGTGCGGGTAATGGTTAGGGTCAGGGTTAAGGTTCACGGATAGGGTTAGTGTTAAGGGTTACGGGTAGGTTTAGGGTTCAGGGTTAGAGTTAGCATTAGGGCTTAGGGTTAGGATTAGGCGGTAGGTTAGATTTAGGGTTAGATCTAGGCGTTAGGGTAAGGGCTAGCGTTAGGGTTAAGAGACAGGGTTAGATTTAATGCTTAGGATTAGGGTTAGGGTTTGGGGTTAAAGTAAGTGTTAGGGGTTAGGTTTCAGGATCAAAGGTTAGGGTTATTTTTAGCTGTAGTGTTAGGGTTAGGGATAAGGGATCCCATTAGCATTAAGGGTCTTCCTTACTGTAGGGTTAAGGGTTAGGCTTAGAATTAAAGGTGAAGGTTAGGGTCAGTGTTAAGATGTAGGGTGAGGGTTAACGGTTAGGGTAAAGGTTAAGCGTGAGGGTTAGGGATTAGTGATTAGGGATTTTGGTTAGCGTTAGGGTTAGCGGTTAGGAGTTAGTGTTTTATGAAGGGGTATGGTTACAATTAGGATTGGGGTTAGAGTTAGGGTGAGGTATAGGGGTTAGGTTTAGGGGTTAGTTTTAGGGTAAAAGGATAGGATTAGGGTTACGGGTTGGGCTTAGGTTTAGGGTTAAAGTTTACTGCTAGGGTTAGGGATAGGGTTCAGGGTTAGCTTTAGGGGTTCTGGTTAGGGTTAGGTGTTAGGTTAGTGTCAGGGTTAGGTCTAGTCGTGAGGGTAAGGTTTAGGGTTAGCTTTAAGAGCTAGGGTTAGGTTTAATGGTTAGGATTAGGATTAGGGTTAAGGGTTAGGGTAAGGCTTAGGGGTGAGGGTGAAGGGTTAGGGTCAAGGGTTAGGGTTTTTGTTAGGCATAGCGTTGGGGTTAGAAGTAAGGTTTACTGTCAGTGTTAGGGTTGTAGGTAGGGTTACGGTTAGGGTTAGCGGTTTAGAATTAGGGTTAGGGATTAGGTGTCACAGTGATGACTAGGAGATAGGGTTAGAATTATGGGATAGGGGTTGTTCTCAGGAAATGGGTTATGCATTAACGTTAGGATAAGAGGTTAAAGTTAGGGGCCGGGCGCAGTGGCTCACGCCTGTAATCCTAGCACTCTGGGAGGCCGAGGTGGGCGGATCGCTGGAGCTCAGGAGTTCGAGACCAGCCTGAGCAAGTGCGAGACCCCACCTCTACTAAAAATAGAAAGAAATTATATCGACAGCTGAAAATATATATAGAAAAAATTAGCCGGGCATGGTGGCGCATGCCTGTAGTCCCAGCTACTCGGGAGGCTGAGACAGGAGGATCGTTTGAGCTCAGGAGTTTGAGGTTGCTGTGAGCTAGGCTGACGCCACGGCACTCACTCTAGCCTGGGCAACAGAGTGAGACTCTGTCTAAAAAAAAAAAAAAAAAAAAAAAAAAAAAAAAAAAGAGGTTAAAGTTAGGCACACGGTGAGGTTTACGTGTTAAGGGGAGAAATAGGAACAGGGTTGGGTGTTATGTTCAGGGTTAGGGTTATCTGTTAAAGGTATTGTTTATGCTTAGCGCACGGGCCCTGTCTGCATTAGGCGGGCGGGGGGAGTTTAGGGGGCTGGGATTGTACCCAGGAACCCACTCTATCATAGTCTGGGTATGGGCCCGTGGGTTTCATGCAGGACACAGTGGTAGAGCCTCCTTTAACGCATGGCATGGGAGGATTGCAGGCTTTCTAAACTCTAAGGAAGCAAGAAGTCTGAGAATTAGATTTAGGGTTAGGATTCTGGTTAGGGTTAAGGATGAAGTTTAGTGTTAGGGTGAGGGCTTAGGGTTAGGGATTAGGGTTAGGGTTAAAGGTTACTCTTAGGTTTAACGGTTACACTTTGGTTTCGGGTTGAGGTTTAGGGTTAGGGTTAAGATGAGGGGTTAGGGTTTGGTACAGGGTTAGGGTTAAGTTTTAGGTTTAGGGTTGAAGATTAGGATTAGGGTTAGGATTAAAGGTTAGCGTGAGAGTTAACGCTTAGGGTTAAGGTTAAGAGTTAGGGTTTAGGGTTAGGGTTAGGGTTCGATTTAGGGTTAGAGTTATGTGCTTTGGTTTGTGTTAGAGGTTAGGGTTAGGTTTACTGCTCACGGTGAGGGTTACGTTTAGGGGTTAGCATTAGGGTTAGGGTTAAGGGATAGGATTAGGGTTAAGTGTTGGTCTTAGAGTTAGGGTTTAGTTTTAGGGTTATCATTAAGGATTAGGGGTAGGGTCCAGGTTAAATGCTTCGGTGCGGGTAATGGTTAGGGTCAGGGTTAAGGTTCACGGATAGGGTTAGTGTTAAGGGTTACGGGTAGGTTTAGGGTTCAGGGTTAGAGTTAGCATTAGGGCTTAGGGTTAGGATTAGGCGGTAGGTTAGATTTAGGGTTAGATCTAGGCGTTAGGGTAAGGGCTAGCGTTAGGGTTAAGAGACAGGGTTAGATTTAATGCTTAGGATTAGGGTTAGGGTTTGGGGTTAAAGTAAGTGTTAGGGGTTAGGTTTCAGGATCAAAGGTTAGGGTTATTTTTAGCTGTAGTGTTAGGGTTAGGGATAAGGGATCCCATTAGCATTAAGGGTCTTCCTTACTGTAGGGTTAAGGGTTAGGCTTAGAATTAAAGGTGAAGGTTAGGGTCAGTGTTAAGATGTAGGGTGAGGGTTAACGGTTAGGGTAAAGGTTAAGCGTGAGGGTTAGGGATTAGTGATTAGGGATTTTGGTTAGCGTTAGGGTTAGCGGTTAGGAGTTAGTGTTTTATGAAGGGGTATGGTTACAATTAGGATTGGGGTTAGAGTTAGGGTTAGGGTTAGGGGTTAGGGTTAGGGTTAGGGTTAGGGACAGGGTTCGGGTTAGGGGTTAGGGTTATGGGTTAGGGTTAGGGTTAGGGTCAGGGTCAGGGGTTAGGGTTAGGGTTAGGGGTTAGGGTTAGGGTTAGGAGTTAGGGGTTAGGGTTAGGGTCAGGGTCAGGGGTTAGGGTTAGGGTTAGGGGTTAGGGTTACGGTTAGGGTTTAGGGGTTAGCGTTGGGGTTAGGGTTAGGATTAGGGTTTAGGTTTAGGGTTAGGGTTAGGTCTCGGGCTAGGGCTAGGCCTAGGGTTAGGGTTAGGGGTTAGGG
>NW_027182861.1:832500-885000 GCF_041146395.1 Eulemur rufifrons | reverse complement strand
GGGTTGGGGTTAGGGTTAGGTGTAGGTGTAGTGTAAGGGGTAGGGGTATGGTTAGGATAAGGATTAGGGTAGGGGTTAGGGTTAGGGGTTAGGGGTTAGGATTAGTGTTGGGTTAGGGTTAGGGTTTAGGGTTAGGGTTAGGGTTAGGGTTAGGTTAGGGTTAGGGGTAGGGTTAGGGTTAGGGTTAGGATAGGGGTTAGTGTTAGGTTTAGGGGTTAGGGGTTAGGGTTAGTGTTGGGTTAGGGTTAGGGTTAGGGTTAGGTTAGGGTTAGGGGTAGGGTTAGGGTTAGGGTTAGGATAGGGGTTAGTGTTAGGTTTAGGGGTTAGGGGTTAGGGTTAGGGGTACGGTAGGGTAGGATAGGGTTAGGGGTTAGGGTCAGGGTTTAGGGTTAGGGTTGGGTTAGGGTTAGGGTTAGGGGTTAGGGCTAGGGATAGGGCTAGGAGTTAGGTTTAGGGTTAGGGGTTAGGGTTAGGGTTAGGGGTTAGGGTTAGGGCTAGGGCTAGTGTGAGGGTCAGGGTCAGGGTCAGGGGTCAGGGTCAGGGTCAGGGGTTAGTGGTAGGGGTTAGGGTTAGGGTTAGGTGTTAGGGTTAGGGTTAGAGTTAGGGGTTAGGGTTAGGGGTTAGGTTCAGGGTTAGGGGTTAGGGTTAGGGTAGGGGTTAGGGTTTAGGGTTAGGGGTTAGGGTTAGGGTTACGGGTTAGGGTTAGGGTTAGGGGTTAGGGTAAGGGTAAGGGTAAGGGTTAGGGTAAGGGTAAGGGTTAGGGTTAGGGGTTAGGATTAGGGTTAGTGTTAGGGTTGGGTTAGTGTTAGGTTAGGGTTAGGGTTAGGGTTTAGGTTTAGGGTTAGGGGTTAGGGTTAGGATTAGGGGTTAGGGTTAGGGGTCAGGGTTAGGGTTGGGGTTGGGGTTGGGGTTAGGGGTTAGAGTTAGGGTTAGGGGTTAGGGTTAGGGTTAGGGTTAGGTTAGGGTTAGGGTTAAGGGATAGGATTAGGGTTAAGTGTTGGGCTTAGGGTGAGGGTTTAGTGTTAGGGTTATCATTAAGGATTAGGGGTAGGGTCAGGGTTAAATGCTTGGGTGCGGGTAATAGTTAGGGTCAGGTTAAGATTCACGGATAGGGTTAGTGTTAAGGGTTACGGGTAGGTTTAGGGTTCAGGGTTAGAGTTACCATTAGGGCTTAAGGTTAGGATTAGGCGGTAGGTTATATTTAGGGTTAGATCTAGGCGTTTGGGTAAGGGCTAGCGTTAGGGTTAAGAGATAGGATTAGGTTTAATGCTTAGGATTAGGGTTAGGGTTTGGGGTTAAAGTAAGTGTTAGGGGTTAGGTTTAAGGATCAAAGGTTAGGGTTATTTTTAGCTGTAGTGTTAGGGTTAGGGATAAGGGATCTCATTAGCATTAAGGGTCTTCCTTACTGTAGGATTAAGGGTTAGGCTTAGAGTTAAAGGTTAAGGTTAGGGTCAGTGTTAAGATTTAGAGTGAGGGTTAACAGTTAGGGTAAAGGTTAAGCGTTAGGGTTAGGGATTAGTGATTAGGCTTTTTGGTTAGTGTTAGGGTTAGCGGTTAGGAGTTAGTGTTTTATGAAGGGGTATGGTTAGAATTAGGATTGGGGTTAGAGTTAGGGTGAGGTTTAGGTGTTAGGTTTAGGGGTTAGTTTTAGGGTAAAAGGATAGGATTAGGGTTACGGGTTGGGCTTAGGTTTAGGGTTAAATTTTACTGCTAGGGTTAGGGATAGGTTTCAGGGTTAGCTTTAGGGGTTCTGGTTAGGGTTAGGTGTTAGGTTAGTGTCAGGGTTAAGTCTAGTCGTGAGGGTAAGGTTTAGGGTTAGCTTTAAGAGCTAGGGTTAGGTTTAATGGTTAGGATTAGGATTAGGGTTAAGGGTTAGGGTAAGGCTTAGGGGTGAGGGTGAAGGGTTAGGGTCAAGGGTTAGGGTTTTTGTTAGGCATAGCGTTGGGGTTAGAAGTAAGGGTTACTGTCAGTGTTAGGGTTGTAGGTAGGGTTACGGTTAGGGTTAGCGGTTTAGAATTAGGGTTAGGGATTAGGTGTCACAGTGATGACTAGGAGATAGGGTTAGAATTATGGGATAGGGGTTGTTCTCAGGAAATGGGTTATGCATTAACGTTAGGATAAGAGGTTAAAGTTAGGCGCACGGTGAGGTTTACGTGCTAAGGGGAGAAATAGGAACAGGGTTGGGTGTTATGTTCAGGGTTCGGGTTATCTGTTAAAGGTATTGTTTATGCTTAGCGCACGGGCCCTGTCTGCATTAGGCGGCCGGGGGGAGTTTAGGGGGCTGGGATTGTACCCGGGAACCCACTCTATCATACTCTGGGTATGGGCCCGTGGGTTTCATGCAGGACACAGTGGTAGAGCCTCCTTTCACGCATGGCATGGGAGGATTGCAGGCTTTCTAAACTCTAAGAAAGCAAGAAGTGTGAGAATGAGATTTAGGGTTGGATTATGGTTAGGGTTAAGGATGAAGTTTAGTGTTAGGGTGAGGGCTTAGGGTTAGGGATTAGGGTTAGGGTTAAAGATTACTCTTAGGTTTAACGGTTACACTTTGGTTTAGGGTTGAGGTTTACGGTTAGGGTTAAGATGAGCGGTTAGGCTTTGGTACAGGGTTAGGGTTAAGTGTTAGGTTTAGGGTTGAAGATTAGGATTAGGGTTAGGATTAAAGGTTAGCGTGAGAGTTAACGCTTAGGGTTAAGGTTAAGAGTTAGGGTTTAGGGTTAGGTTAAGGGTTAGTGTTAGTTTTAGGGTTAGAGTTATGTGCTATGGTTTGTGTTAGCGGTTAGGGTTAGGTATACTGGTGACGGTTAGGGTTACGTTTAGGGGTTAGCATTAGGGTTAGGGTTAGGGTTAAGGGATAGGATTAGGGTTAAGTGTTGGGCTTAGGGTTAGGGTTTAGTGTTAGGGTTAGCATTAAGGATTAGGGTTAGGGTCAGGGTTAAATGCTTGGGTGCAGGTAATGGTTAGGGTCAGGGTTAAGGTTCAAGGATAGGGTTAGTGTTAAGGGTTACGGGTAGGTTTAGGGTTCAGGGTTAGAGTTAGCATTAGGGCTTAAGGTTAGGATTAGCTGGTAGGTTAGATTTAGGGTTAGATCTAGGCGTTAGGGTAAGGGCTAGCGTTAGGGTTAAGAGATAGGGTTAGGTTTAATGCTTAGGATTAGGGTTAGGGTTTGGGGTTAAAGTAAGTGTTAGGGGTTAGGTTTAAGGATCCAAGGTTAGGGTTACTTTTAGCTGTAGTGTTAGGGTTAGGGATAAGGGATCCCATTAGCATTAAGGGTCTTCCTTACTGTAGGGTTAAGGGTTAGGCTTAGAGTTAAAGGTTAAGGTTAGGGTCAGTGTTAAGATTTAGGGTGAGGGTTAACGGTTAGGGTAAAGGTTAAGCGTTAGGGTTAGGGATTAGTGATTAGGAATTTTGGTTAGTGTTAGGGTTAGCGGTTAGGAGTTAGTGTTTTATGAAGGGCTATGGTTAGAATTAGGATTGGGGTTAGAGTTAGGGTGAGGTATAGGGGTTAGGTTTAGGGGTTAGTTTTAGGGTAAAAGGATAGGATTAGGGTTACGGGTTGGGCTTAGGGTTAGGGTTAAAGTTTACTGCTAGGGTTAGGGATAGGGTTCAGGGTTAGCTTTAGGGGTTCTGGTTAGGGTTAGGTGTTAGGTTAGTGTCAGGGTTAGGTCTAGTCTTAGGGTAAGGTTTAGGGTTAGCTTTAAGAGCTAGGGTTAGGTTTAATGGTTAGGATTAGGATTAGGGTTAAGGGTTAGGGTAAGGCTTAGGGGTTAGGGTGTAGGGATAGGGTCAAGGGTAAGGGTTTTTGTTAGGGTCAGGGTCAGGGTCAGGGGTTAGGGGTTAGGGTTAGGGTTAGGGGTTAGGGTTAGGGTTAGGGGGTTAGGGTTATGGTTGGGGTTGGGGTTAGGGTTAGGGTTAGGCGTTACGGTTAGGGTTAGGCGTTAGGGTTAGGGTTAGGGTTCGGGTTCGGGTTAGGTTTAGGGTTAGGGTTGGGTTAGGGTTAGGGTTAGGGTTGGGTTAGGGTTAGGGTTAGGGTAGGGGTAGGGGTAGGGGTAGGGTTAGGGGTTAGGTTTAGGGTTAGGGTTGGGGTTGGGGTCGGGGTTAGGGTTAGGGTTAGGGGTTAGGGTTAGGTGTCAGTGTTAGGGGTTAGGGGTTAGGGTTAGGGGTTAGGGTTAGGGTTAGGGGTTAGGGTTAGGGGTTAGGTTTAGCGTTAGGGTTAGGGGTAGGGTTAGGTGTTAGGGGTAGGGTTAGTGTTAGGGGTTAGGGTTAGGGTTAGGGGTAGGGGTAGGGGTTAGGGGTTAGGATTAGGGTTAGGGGTTATGGTTAGGGTTAGGGTTAGGGGTTAGGGTTAGGGGTTAGAGTTAGTGGTTAGGGTTATGGTTAGGTTTAGGGTGGGTTAGGGTTGGGGTTGGGGTTAAGGTTAGGGTTAGGGGTTAGGGTTAGGGTTAGGGTTAGGGTTAAATGTTACTCTTAGGTTTAACGGTTACACTTTGGTTTAGGGTTGAGGTTTACGGTTAAGCTTAAGATGAGGAGTTAGGGTTTGGTACAGGGTTAGGGTTAAGTGTTAGGTTTAGGGTTGAAGATTAGGATTAGGGTTAGGATTAAAGGTTAGCATGAGAGTTAACGCTTAGGTTTAAGGTTAAGAGTTAGGGTTTAGGGTTAGGGTTAGTGTTAGTTTTAGGGTTAGAGTTATGTGCTATGGTTTGTGTTAGAGGTTAGGGTTAGGTTTACTGTTCACGGTTAGGGTTACGTTTAGGGGTTAGCATTAGGGTTAGGGTTAGGGTTAAGGGATAGGATTAGGGTTAAGTGTTGGGCTTAGGGTGAGGGTTTAGTGTTAGGGTTAGCATTAAGGATTAGGGTTAGGGTCAGGGTTAAATGCTTGGGTGCGGGTAAGGTTAAGGTTCACGGATAGGGTTAGTGTTAAGTGTTACGGGTAGGTTTAGGGTTCAGGGTTAGAGTTAGCATTAGGGCTTAAGGTTAGGATTAGGCGGTAGGTTAGATTTAGGGTTAGATCTAGGCGTTAGGGTAAGGGCTAGCGTTAGGGTTAAGAGATAGGGTTCGGTTTAATGCTTAGGATTAGGTTTAGGGTTTGGGGTTAAGGTAAGTGTTAGGGGTTAGGTTTAAGGATGAAAGGCTAGGGTTATTTTTAGCTGTAGTGTTAGGGTTAGGGATAAGGGATCCCATTAGCATTAAGGGTCTTCCTTACTGTAGGGTTAAGGGTTAGGCTTAGAGTTAAAGGTTAAGGTTAGGGTCAGTGTTAAGATTTAGGGTTAGGGTGAACGGTTAGGGTAAATGTTAAGCATTAGGGTTAGGGATTAGTGATTAGGGTTTTTGGTTAGTGTTAGGGTTAGCGGTTAGGAGTTAGTGTTTTATGAAGGGGTATGGTTAGAATTAGGATAGGGGTTAGAGTTAGGGTGAGGTATAGGGGTTAGGTTTAGGGGTTAGTTTTAGGGTAAAAGAATAGGATTAGGGTTACGGGTTGGGCTTAGGTTTAGGGATAAAGTTTACTGCTAGGGTTAGGGATAGGTTTGAAGTTTAGCTTTAGGGGTTATTGTTAGGGTTAGTTGTTAGGTTAGTGTCAGGGTTAGGTCTAGTCGTGAGGGTAAGGTTTACGGTTAGCTTTAAGAGCTATTGTTAGGTTTAATGGTTAGTATTAGGATTAGGGTTAAGGGTTAGGTTAAGGCTTAGGGGTTAAGGTGAAGGGTAAGGGTCAAGGGTTGGGGTTTTTGTTAGGCATAGCGTTGGGTTTAGAAGTAAGGGTTACTGTCAGTGTTAGGGTTGTAGGTAGGGTTACGGTTAGGGTTAGCGGTTTAGAATTAGGGTTAGGGATTAAGTGTCACAGTGATGACTAGGAGATAGGGTTAGAATTATGGGATAGGGGTTGTTCTCACGAAATGGGTTATGCATTAATGTTAGGATAAGAGGTTAAAGTTAGGCGCACGGTGAGGTTTACGTGTTAATGGGAGAAATAGGAACAGGGTTGGGTGTTATGTTCAGGGTTAGGGTTATCTGTTAAAGGTATTGTTTATGCTTAGCGCACGGGCCCTGTCTGCATTGGGCGGGCGGGGGGATTTTAGGGGGCTGGGATTGTAGCCGGGAACCCACTCTGTCATACTCTGGGTATGGGCCCGTGGGTTTCATGCAGGACACAGTGGTAGAGCCTCCTTTCACGCATGGCATGGGAGGATTGCAGGCTTTCTAAACTCTAAGAAAGCAAGAACTCTGAGAATTAGATTTAGGGGTAGGATTATGGTTAGGGTTAAGGATGAAGTTTAGTGTTAGGGTGAGGGCTTAGGGTTAGGAATTAGGGTTAGGGATAAAGGTTACTCTTAGTTTTAACGGTTACACTTTGGTTTAGGGTTGAGGTTTACGGTTAGGGTTAAGATGAGGGGTTAGGGTTTGGTACAGGGTTAGGGTTAAGTGTTAGGTTTAGGGTTGAAGATTAGGATTAGGGTTAGGATTAAAGGTTAGCGTGAGAGTTAACGCTTAGGGTAAAGGTTAAGAGTTGGGGTTTAGGGTTAGGGTTAGGGTTAGGGTTAGTTTTAGGGTTAGAGTTATGTGCTATGGTTTGTGTTAGAGGTTAGGGTTAGGTTCACTGGTGACGGTTAGGGTTACGTTTAGGGGTTAGCATTAGTGTTCGGTTTAGGGTTAGGGTTCAGGGATAGGATTAGGGTTAAGTGTTTTGCTTAGGGTGGGGGTTTAGTGTTAGGGTTATCATTAAGGATTAGGGTTAGGGTCAGTGTTAAAAGCTTGGGTGCGGGTAATGCTTAGGGTCAGGGTTAAGGTTCACGGATAAGGTTAGTGTTAAGGGTTACGGGTAGGTTTAGTGTTAGAGTTAGCATTAGGGCTTAAGGTTAGGATTAGGCGGTAGGTTAGATTTAGGGTTAGATCTAGGTGTTAGGGTAAGGGCTAGCGTTAGGGTTAAGAGATAGGGTTAGGTTTAATGCTTAGGATTAGGGTTAGGTTTGGGGGTTAAAGTAAGAGTTAGGGGTTAGATTTAAGGATGAAAGGTTAGGGTTACTTTTAGCTGTAGTGTTAGGGTTAGGGATAAGGGATCCCATTAGCATTAAGGGTCTTCCTTACTGTAGGGTTAAGGGTTAGGCTTAGAGTTAAAGGTTAAGGTTAGGGTCAGTGTTAAGATGTAGGGTGAGGGTTAACGGTTAGGGTAAAGGTTAAGCGTTAGGGTTAGGGATTAGTGATTAGGGTTTTTGGTTAGTGTTAGGGTTAGCGGTTAGGAGTTAGTGTTTTATGAAGGGGTATGGTTAGAATTAGGATTGGGGTTAGAGTTAGGGTGAGGTATAGGGGTTAGGTTTAGGGGTTAGTTTTAGGGTAAAAGGATAGGATTAGGGTTACGGGTTGGGCTTAGGTTTAGGGTTAAAGTTTACTGCTAGGGTTAGGGATAGGGTTCAGGGTTAGCTTTAGGGGTTCTGGTTAGGGTTAGGTGTTAGGTTAGTGTCAGGGTTAGGTCTAGTCGTGAGGGTAAGGTTTAGGGTTAGCTTTAAGAGCTAGGGTTAGGTTTAATGGTTAGGATTAGGATTAGGGTTAAGGGTTAGGGTAAGGCTTAGGGGTTAGGGTGAAGGGTTAGGGTCAAGGGTTAGGGTTTTTGTTAGGCATAGCGTTGGGGTTAGAAGTAAGGGTTACTGTCAGTGTTAGGGTTGTAGGTAGGGTTACGGTTAGGGTTAGCGGTTTAGAATTAGGGTTAGCGATTAGGTGTCACAGTGATGACTAGGAGATAGGGTTAGAATTATGGGATAGGGGTTGTTCTCAGGAAATGGGTTATGCATTAACGTTAGGATAAGAGGTTAAAGTTAGGCGCACGGTGAGGTTTACGTGTTAAGGGGAGAAATAGGAACAGGGTTGGGTGTTATGTTCAGGGTTAGGGTTATCTGTTAAAGGTTTTGTTTATGCTTAGCGCACGGACCCTGTCTGCATTAGGCGGGCGGGGGGAGTTTAGGGGGCTGGGATTGTACCCGGGAACCCACTCTATCATACTCTGGGTATGGGCCCGTGCATTTCATGCAGGACACAGTGGTAGAGCCTTCTTTCACGCATGGCATGGGAGGATTGCAGGCTTTCTAAACTCTAAGAAAGCAAGAAGTCTGAGAATTAGATTTAGGGTTAGGATTCTGGTTAGGGTTAAGGATGAAGTTTAGTGTTAGGGTGAGGGCTTAGGGTTAGGGATTAGGGTTAGGGTTAAAGGTTACTCTTAGGTTTAACGGTTACACTTTGGTTTCGGGTTGAGGTTTACGATTAGGGTTAAGATGAGGGGTTAGGGTTAGGTACAGGGTTAGGGTTAAGTGTTAGGTTTAGGGTTGAAGATTAGGATTAGGGTTAGGATTAAAGGTTAGCGTGAGAGTTAACGCTTAGGGTTAAGGTTAAGAGTTAGGGTTTAGGGTTAGGGTTAGGGTTAGGGTGGGGGTTAGGGTAGGGGTAGGGTTACGGTTATGTTAAGGGTAAGGTTAGGGTTAGGGTTAGGGCTTGGGGTAAGGGTTAGGGTTAGGGGTTATGGTTAGGGTTGGGGTTAGGGGTTTAGGGTTAGGATTAGGGTTAGGGGGTTAGGGTTAGGGTTAGGGTTGCGTTAGGGGTTACGGTTAGGGTTAGGGTTGGGTTAGGGGTTAGGGTTAGGGTTAGGGTTAGGGTTAGGGTAGGGTTAGGGTTTAGGGGTTACGGTTAGGGTTAGGGGTTAGGGTTAGGGTTTTAGGGTTATGGTTAAGGTTAAGGGTTAGGGGTTAGGGTTGGGTTAGGGTTAGGGTTACGGTTTGGGTAGGGTTAGGGTAGGGTTAGGATTAGGGTTAGGTTTGGGTTAGGGTTAGGGTTAGGGGTTAGGGTTAGGGTCAGGGGTTTAGGGTTAGGGTTAGGGGTTAGGGTTATGGTTAGGGGTTAGGGTTAAGGTTGGGGTTGGGGTTAGGGTTAGGTTTTAGGCGTTGGGGTTAGGGTTACGGTTAGGGGTTAGGGTTCGGGTTAGGGGTTAGGGTTAGGGTTAGGTGTTAGGGTTAGGCTTAGGGTTAGGGGTTGGGGGTAGGGGTAGGGTTAGGATTAGGGGTTAGGGTTAGGGTTAGGGGTTACGGTTAGGGGTTAGGGTTAGGGTTAGGGTTAGGGTAGGGGTAGGGTAGGGTTAGGGTTAGGGTTAGGGTAGGGGTTAGTGTTGGGGTTAGGGTTAGGGTTAGGGGTTGGGTTTCGGGTTAGGGGTAGGGGTAGGGGTAGGGTTAGGGTTAGGGTTATGTGTTAGGGTTTGTGTTAGAGGTTAGGGTTAGGTTTACTGTTCCTGGTTAGAGTTACGTTTAGGGGTTAGCATTAGGGTTAGGGATTAGGTTTAGGGTAAGTGTTTAGAGTTAGTGTTGGGCTTTAGGCTCGGGGCTTAGGTTAGTGTCAGGGTTAGGTCTAGTCGTGAGGGTAAGGTTTAGGGTTAGCTTTAAGAGCTAGGGTTAGGTTTAATGGTTAGGATTAGGATTACGGTTAAAGGTTAGGGTAATGCTCAGGGGTTAGGGTGAAGGGTGAAGGGTTAGGGCTTTTGTTAGGCATAGCGTTGGGGTTAGAACTAAGGGTTCCTGTCAGTGTTAGGGTTGTAGGCAGCGTTACGGTTAGGCTTAGCGGTGGAGAATTAGGGTTAGGGATTAGGTGTTACAGTAATGACTAGGAGATAGGGTTAGAATTATGGGATAGGGGATGTTCTCAGGGAATGGGTTATGCATTAACGTTACGTTAAGAGGTTAAAGTTAGGCTCACGGTGAGGTTTACGTGTTAAGGGGAGAAATAGGAACAGGGTTAGGTGCCATGTTGAGGGTTAGGGTTATCTGTTAAAGGTATCATTTATGCTTAGCGCACGGTCCCTGTCGGCATTAGGCTGGGGGGAGGTTAGGGGGCTAGGATTGTCACCGGGAACCCACTGTATCGGACTCTGGGTATGGGCCCGTGGATTTCTTGCGGGACACAGTGGTAGAGCCTCCTTTCACACATGGCACGGGAGGATTGCAGGCTTTCTAAACTCTAAGAAAGCAAGAAGTCTGAGAATTAGATTTAGGGTTAGGATTATGGTTAGGGTTCAGGATGAAGTGTAGTGTTATGGTGAGGGGATAGGGTTACAGATTAGGGTTACGGTTTAAGGTTACTGTTAGGTTTAACGGTTACAGTTCGTTTTGGGGATGAGGTTTGCGGATAGGGTTAAGATGAGGGGTCGGGGTTTGGTACAGGGTTAGGGTTGTGTTCGGTTTAGGGTTGAAGATTAGGATTAGGGTTAGGATTAAAGGTTAGCATGAGAGTTAACGGTTAAGATTAAGGTTAAGGGTTAGGGTTAGGGTTTAGGTTTAGGGTTAAGGGTTAGGGTTAGTTTTAGGGTTAGAGTTATGTGTTAGGGTTTGTGTTAGAGGTTAGGGTTAGGTTTACTGTTCGTGGTTAGAGTTACGTTTAGGGGTTAGCATTAGGGTTAGGGATTAGGTTTAGGGTAAGTGTTTAGAGTTAGTGTTGGGCTTTAGGCTCTTGGCTTAGGTTCAGGGTCAGAGGTTAGGGTTGGTGGTAGGGCTTAGATTTAGCGGTCAGTTTAAGGGCACAGGACCTGGTTAATCTACGGTGAGAGGGGTGTGGTTGGAGTCACCACAAAAGCACAACATCATTCCCTGGGCCTTGGGACAAAACCTACATGCAGGACTCAGGCAGAGCCTCATCTCACACATGGCATGGCTGTATTGTAGGCTTGCTTCACTCTGGGAATGGAAGTAGTGTGAGAATTAGGGTTAGGTTTGGGGTTAGGGGTTTCGAGTTAGGGGTTAGGTTTCGAGTCAGGGTCAGGTGCTAGGGATTAGTGGTTAGGTTTAGAGTTAGTGTTAGGGGTTAGGTGTTAAGTCTGGGTTGGGGGCCAGGGTTAGGTTTAGGGTTGGGGTTAGCGTTAGGGTTAGGGGTTAGGGTTAATGGATAGGGTTAGGGTTAAGGGTTAGGCTTAGGGTTAGGGTTCAGGGTTAGGGTTAAGGTTTAGGGTTAGAGTCAGGGTTAAGTGTTAGGGTGAGGCTTAACAGTTAGGGTTAGGGTTAGGGGGTTAGGAATAGGGTTAGGGTTATGGGTTAGGTTTATGGTTCAGGTTTAAGGTTAGGATTAGGGGTTAGGGTTAGTGTTAACTGTAGGTCAGTGTTGGGGTTAGATCTCTAGGCATTAGCGTATAGGTTAGGGTTAGGGTTAAGTAGGATTATGTTTAATGGTTAGGATTGGGATTAGCGTTAAGGGTTAGGGTTAAGCTTTAGGGGTTATGACTAAGGATCAATGGTTAGGGTTATTTTTAGGCGTAGGGTTAGGGTAAGGGTTTTAGGGTTAGTGTTAGTGTTGTCGGTAGGGTTAAGTTTAGGGTTGGCGTTTCAGAATTAGGGATTAGGTGTTATGGTTACGGCTAGGAGTTAGGGTTAGAATTACGGTATAGGGCTTGTTCTCAGGGTGTCATGCATTATCGTTAAGATAAGGGGTTAAGTTAGGGTTAGGGTGAGGTTTACGTGTTAAGGTGAGCAGTAGGATCAGGGTTAGGTGTTATGTTCTGGGTTAGGGTTATGGGTGTGGGGTAGGGTTTATGCTTAGGGCACGGGCCCTGTATGCACTAGGAGGCGAAGTTAGGGGTCTGTGATGGTCGCTGGGAACCCACTCTATCGTACGCAGTGTATGGGCCTCTGGGTTTCATGCAGGACACTGTGGCAGAGCGGGCTTTCATGCATGGCTTAGTAGGATTGTAGGCTTTCAAAACTCTGAGAAAGAAAGTCTGAGAATTAGATTTAGGGTTAGGATTACGGTACGGTTTAGGGATGAAGATTAGCGATAGGGTGAGGGCTTAGGGTTAGGGGTTAGGGTTAGGGTTAGGGTTGTTGGTAGGGTGAAGGTTAGGGTTGGCATTGTAGAATTAGGGATGAGGTGTTACGGTTATGGCTAGGGGTTAGGATTAGAATTATGGGATAGGGCTTCTTCTCAGGGTGTTATGCATTAAGGTTAAGATAAGGGGATAAGTTAGGGTTACGGGGAGGTTTATGTTTTAAGGTGAGCAATAGGATCAGGGTCAGGTGCTATGTTCAGGGTGAGGGTTATCTGTTAGGGGTAGTGTTTATACTTAGCGTACAGGCCCTGTCTGCACTGGGCGGGGGGCTGGGGTTAGGGGGATGGGATTGTCCCCGGGAACCCACTCTATCATACGCTAGGTATGGGCTCCTGGTTTCATGCAAGAGAGAGCTGCAGAGCCCCCTTTTACTCATGGCATGGGAGGATTTTAGGCTTTCTAAACTCTAAGAAAGCAAGAAGTCCGAGAATTAGATTTAGGGGTAGGATTATGATAATGTTTAGGGTTAGGGTTAGTGTTAAGGTGGGGTCTTAGGGTTAGGGGTTAGGGTTAGAGGTTAGTGTTAGGTGTAACAGTTACAGTTAGGTTTATGGTTAAGTTTCAGGGTTAGGGTTAAGGTTTGGGTTTAGCGTTTGGCACAGGGTTAGGCTTCAGTGTTAGCTTTATGGTTAAAGATTAGGATTAGGGTTAGTGTGAGGGTTAATGGTAAGGGTCAAGATTAAGGGTTAGGGTTGGGGTTAGGGTTAGGTTTAGGGTTAGGGCTTAGGGTTAGGCTTAGGGTTAAGGGATAGGATTAGGGTTAAGTGTTGGGCATATGTTTAGGATTAAAGTTTAGTGTTAGGGTTAATGTTTAGTGTTATGGTCCAGTTTAAGTGTTAGGGTGAGGGTTAACAGTTAGGATTAGGCTTAGGGGTTAGGGATATAGTGAAGGTTCAGTGTTAGGGTTAGGTTTAGGGTTCAGGGTTAGGGTTAGCTTTAGGGGTTATGGTTAGGGTTAGGTGTTAGGTTAGTGTCAGGGTTAGGTCTAGTCGTGAGGGTAAGGTTTAGGGTTAGCTTTAAGAGCTAGGGTTAGGTTTAATGTTTAGGATTAGGATTACGGTTAAAGCTTAGGGTAATGCTTAGGGGTTAGGGTGAAGGGTGAAGGGTTAGGGCTTTTGTTAGGCATAGCGTTGGGGTTAGAACTAAGGGTTCCTGTCAGTGTTAGGGTTGTAGGCAGCGTTACGGTTAGGCTTAGCGGTGGAGAATTAGGGTTAGGGATTAGGTGTTACAGTTATGACTAGGAGATAGGGTTAGAATTATGGGATAGGGGATGTTCTCAGGGAATGGGTTATGCATTAACGTTACGTTAAGAGGTTAAAGTTAGGCTCACGGTGAGGTTTACGTGTTAAGGGGAGAAATAGGAACAGGGTTAGGTGCCATGTTCAGGGGTAGGGTTATCTGTTAAAGGTATCATTTATGCTTAGCGCACGGGCCCTGTCGGCATTAGGCTGGGGGGAGGTTAGGGGGCTGGGATTGTCACCGGGAACCGACTGTATCGGACTCTGGGTATGGGCCCGTGGATTTCATGCAGGACACAGTGGTAGAGCCTCCTTTCACACATGGCATGGGAGGATTGCAGGCTTTCTAAACTCTAAGAAAGCAAGAAGTCTGAGAATTAGATTTAGGGTTAGGATTATGGTTAGGGTTCAGGATGAAGTGTAGTGTTATGGTGAGGGGATAGGGTTACAGATTAGGGTTACGGTTTAAGGTTACTGTTAGGTTTAACGGTTACAGTTCGTTTTGGGGTTGAGGTTTGCGGATAGGGTTAAGATGAGGGGTCAGGGTTTGGTACAGGGTTAGGGTTGTGTTCGGTTTAGGGTTGAAGATTAGGATTAGGGTTAGGATTAAAGGTTAGCATGAGAGTTAACGGTTAAGATTAAGGTTAAGGGTTAGGGTTAGGGTTTAGGTTTAGGGTTAAGGGTTAGGGTTAGTTTTAGGGTTAGAGTTATGTGTTAGGGTTTGTGTTAGAGGTTAGGGTTAGGTTTACTGTTCGTGGTTAGAGTTACGTTTAGGGGTTAGCATTAGGGTTAGGGATTAGGTTTAGGGTAAGTGTTTAGAGTTAGTGTTGGGCTTTAGGCTCGGGGCTTAGGTTCAGGGTCAGAGGTTAGGGTTGGTGGTAGGGCTTAGATTTAGCGGTCAGTTTAAGGGCACAGGACCTGGTTAATCTACGGTGAGAGGGGTGTGGTCGGAGTCACCACAAAAGCACAACATCATTCCCTGGGCCTTGGGACAAAACCTACATGCAGGACTCAGGCAGAGCCTCATCTCACACATGGCATGGCTGTATTGTAGGCTTGCTTCACTCTGGGAATGGAAGTAGTGTGAGAATTAGGGTTAGGTTTGGGGTTAGGGGTTTCGAGTTAGGGGTTAGGTTTCGAGTCAGGGTCAGGTGCTAGGGATTAGTGGTTAGGTTTAGAGTTAGTGTTAGGGGTTAGGTGTTAAGTCTGGGTTGGGGGCCAGGGTTAGGTTTAGGGTTGGGGTTAGCGTTAGGGTTAGGGGTTAGGGTTAAGGGATAGGGTTAGGCTTAGGGTTAGGGTTCAGGGTTAGGGTTAAGGTTTAGGGTTAGAGTCAGGGTTAAGGGTTAGGGTGAGGCTTAACAGTTAGGGTTAGGGTTAGGGGGTTAGGAATAGGGTTAGGGTTAAGGGTTAGGTTTATGGTTCAGGTTTAAGGTTAGGATTAGGGGTTAGGGTTAGTGTTAACTGTAGGTCAGTGTTGGGGTTAGATCTCTAGGCATTAGCGTATAGGTTAGGGTTAGGGTTAAGTAGGGTTATGTTTAATGGTTAGGATTGGGATTAGCGTTAAGGGTTAGGGTTAAGCTTTAGGGGTTATGACTAAGGATCAATGGTTAGGGTTATTTTTAGGCGTAGGGTTAGGGTAAGGGTTTTAGGGTTAGTGTTAGTGTTGTCGGTAGGGTTAAGGTTAGGGTTGGCGTTTCAGAATTAGGGATTAGGTGTTATGGTTATGGCTAGGAGTTAGGGTTAGAATTACGGTATAGGGCTTGTTCTCAGGGTGTCATGCATTATCGTTAAGATAAGGGGTTAAGTTAGGGTTAGGGTGAGGTTTACGTGTTAAGGTGAGCAGTAGGATCAGGGTTAGGTGTTATGTTCTGGGTTAGGGTTATGGGTGTGGGGTAGGGTTTATGCTTAGGGCACGGGCCCTGTATGCACTAGGAGGCGAAGTTAGGGGTCTGTGATGGTCGCGGGGAGCCCACTCTATCGTACGCAGTGTATGGGCCTCTGGGTTTCATGCAGGACACTGTGGCAGAGTGGGCTTTCATGCATGGCTTAGTAGGATTGTAGGCTTTCAAAACTCTGAGAAAGCAAGTCTGAGAATTAGATTTAGGGTTAGGATTACGGTTCGGTTTAGGGATGAAGATTAGCGATAGGGTGAGGGCTTAGGGTTAGGGGTTAGGGTTAGGGTTAGGGTTGTTGGTAGGGTGAAGGTTAGGGTTGGCATTTTAGAATTAGGGATGAGGTGTTACGGTTATGGCTAGGGGTTAGGATTAGAATTATGGGATAGGGCTTCTTCTCAGGGTGTTATGCATTAAGGTTAAGATAAGGGGATAAGTTAGGGTTACGGGGAGGTTTATGTTTTAAGGTGAGCAATAGGATCAGGGTCAGGTGCTATGTTCAGGGTGAGAGTTACCTGTTAGGGGTAGTGTTTATACTTAGCGTACAGGCCCTGTCTGCACTGGGCGGGGGGCTGGGGTTAGGGGGATGGGATTGTCCCCGGGAACCCACTCTATCATACGCTAGGTATGGGCTCCTGGTTTCATGCAAGAGAGAGCTGCAGAGCCCCCTTTTACTCATGGCATGGGAGGATTTTAGGCTTTCTAAACTCTAAGAAAGCAAGAAGTCCGAGAATTAGATTTAGGGGTAGGATTATGATAATGTTTAGGGTTAGGGTTAGTGTTAAGGTGGGGTCTTAGGGTTAGGGGTTAGGGTTAGAGGTTAGTGTTAGGTGTAACAGTTACAGTTAGGTTTATGGTTAAGTTTCAGGGTTAGGGTTAAGGTTTGGGTTTAGCGTTTGGCACAGGGTTAGGCTTCAGTGTTAGCTTTATGGTTAAAGATTAGGATTAGGGTTAGTGTGAGGGTTAATGGTAAGGGTCAAGATTAAGGGTTAGGGTTGGGGTTAGGGTTAGGTTTAGGGTTAGGCTTAGGGTTAAGGGATAGGATTAGGGTTAAGTGTTGGGCTTATGGTTAGTGTTAAAGTTTAGTGTTAGGGTTAATGTTTAGTGTTATGGTCCAGTTTAAGTGTTAGGGTGAGGGTTAACAGTTAGGATTAGGCTTAGGGGTTAGGGATATAGTGAAGGTTCAGTGTTAGGGTTAGGTTTAGGGTTCAGGGTTAGGGTTGGCTTTAGGGGTTATGGTTAGGGTTAGGTGTTAGGTTAGTGTCAGGGTTAGGTCTAGTCGTGAGGGTAAGGTTTAGGGTTAGCTTTAAGAGCTAGGGTTAGGTTTAATGGTTAGGATTAGGATTACGGTTAAAGCTTAGGGTAATGCTCAGGGGTTAGGGTGAAGGGTGAAGGGTTAGGGCTTTTGTTAGGCATAGCGTTGGGGTTAGAACTAAGGGTTCCTGTCAGTGTTAGGGTTGTAGGCAGCGTTACGGTTAGGCTTAGCGGTGGAGAATTAGGGTTAGGGATTAGGTGTTACAGTTATGACTAGGAGATAGGGTTAGAATTATGGGATAGGGGATGTTCTCAGGGAATGGGTTATGCATTAACGTTACGTTAAGAGGTTAAAGTTAGGCTCACGGTGAGGTTTACGTGTTAAGGGGAGAAATAGGAACAGGGTTAGGTGCCATGTTCAGGGTTAGGGTTATCTGTTAAAGGTATCATTTATGCTTAGCGCACGGGCCCTGTCGGCATTAAGCTGGGGGGAGGTTAGGGGGCTGGGATTGTCACCGGGAACCCACTGTATCGGACTCTGGGTATGGGCCCGTGGGTTTCATGCAGGACACAGTGGTAGAGCCTCCTTTCACACATGGCATGGGAGGATTGCAGGCTTTCTAAACTCTAAGAAAGCAAGAAGTCTGAGAATTAGATTTAGGGTTAGGATTATGGTTAGGGTTCAGGATGAAGTGTAGTGTTATGGTGAGGGGATAGATTTACAGATTAGGGTTACGGTTTAAGGTTACTGTTAGGTTTAACGGTTACAGTTCGTTTTGGGGTTGAGGTTTGCGGATAGGGTTAAGATGAGAGGTTAGGTTTTGGTACAGGGTTAGGGTTGTGTTAGGTTTAGGTTTGAAGATTAGGATTAGAGTTAGGATTAAAGGTTAGCATGAGAGTTAACGGTTAAGATTAAGGTTAAGTGTTAGGGTTAGGGTTTAGGTTTAGGGTTAAGGGTTAGGGTTAGTTTTAGGGTTAGAGTTATGTGTTAGGGTTTGTGTTAGAGGTTAGGACTAGGTTTACTGTTCACGGTTAGGGTTACGTTTAGGGGTTAGCATTAGGGTTAGGGATTAGGTTTAGGGTAAGTGTTTAGAGTTAGTGTTGGGCTTTAGGCTCGGGGCTTAGGTTCAGGGTCAGGGGTTAGGGTTGGTGGTAGGGCTTAGATTTAGCGGTCAGTTTAAGGGCACAGGACCTGGTTAATCTACGGTGAGAGGGGTGTGGTCGGAGTCACCACGAAAGCACAACATCATTCCCTGGGCCCTCGGACAAAACCTACATGCAGGACTCAGGCGGAGCCTCATCTCACACATGGCATTGCTGTATTGTAGGCTTGCTTCACTCGGGAATGGAAGTAGTGTGAGAATTAAGGTTAGGGTTGGGGTTATGGGTTTCGAGTTAGGGGTTAGGTTTTGAGTCATGGTTAGGTGCTAGTGGTTAGGGGTAGAGTTAGTGTTACGGGTTCGGTGTTAATTCTGGGTTAGGGGGCCAGGGGTAGGTTTAGGGTTGGGGTTAGTGTTATCGTTAGCGGTTAGGGTTAATCGATAGGGTTAGGGTTAAGGGTAGGCTTAGGGTTAGGGTTCAGGGTTAGGGTTAAGGTTTAGGGTTAGGGTCAGGGTTAAGGGTTAGGGTTAGGGTTAGGGTGTTATGGTTAAGGATTAGGTTTATTGTTCAGGTTTAAGGTTAGCATTATGGGTTTGTGTTACTTCTAACTGTAGGTCAGTGTTGGGGTCAGAACTCTAGGCATTAAGGTAAAGGTTAGAGTTAGGGTTAAGAGTTGGGGTTATGTTTAATGGTTAGGATTGGGATTAGGGTTAAGGGTTAGGGTTAAGGTTAGGGGTTATGACTAAGGATCAACGGTTATGGTTATTTTTAGGCGTAGGGTTAGGGTAAGGGGTTAGGGTTAGTGTTAGTGTTGTTGGTAGGGTTAAGGTTAGGGTTGGTGTTTCAGAATTAGAGATTAGGTGTTATGGTTATGGCTAGGAGTTAGGGTTAGAATTACAGTATAGGGCTTGTTCTCAGGGTGTCATGCATTAACGTTACGATATGGGGTTAAAATTAGGGTTACGGTGAGGTTTACGTGTTAAGGTGAGCAGTAGGATCAGGGTTAGGTGTTATATTCTGGGTTAGGGTTATGGGTGAGGGGTAGTGTTTATGCTTAGGGCATGGGCCCTGTATGCCCTAGGAATCGAAGTTAGGGGTCGGTTGTGGTCGCTGGGAAACCCTCTATCGTACGCTGTGTATGGGCCTCTGGGTTTCTTGCAGGACACTGTGGCAGAGCGGGCTTTCATGCATGGCTTAGTAGGATTGTAGGCTTTCAAAACTCTGAGAAAGCAAGAAGTCTGAGAATTAGATTTCGGGTTAGGATTACGGTACGGTTTAGGGATGAAGATTAGTGATAGGGTGAGGGCTTAGGGTTAGAGGTTAGGGTTAGGGTTAGGGTTGTTTGTAGGGTGAAGTTTAGGGTTGGCATTTTAGAATTAGGGATGAGGTCTTATGGTTATGGCTGGGGATTAGGATTAGAATTATGGGATGGGGCTTCTTCTCAGGGTGTTATGCATTAAGGTTAAGATAAGGGGATAAGTTAGGGTTACGGGGAGGTTTATGTTTTAAGGTGAGCAATAGGATCAGGGTCAGGTGTTATATTCAGGGTGAGGGTTATCTGTTAGGGGTAGTGTTTATACTTAGCGTACAGGCCCTGTCTGCACTTGGCGGGCGGCTGCGGTTAGGGGGATGGGATTGTCCCCGGGAACCCACTCTATCGTACGCTGGATATGGGCTCCTGGGTTTCATGCAGGACACAGTGGTAGAGCCCCCTTTTACTCATGGCATGGGAGGATTTTAGGCTTTCTAAACTCTGAGAAAGCAAGAAGTCTGACAATTAGATTTAGGGGTAGGATTATGGTAATGTTTAGCGAGGAAGATTAGTGTTAGGGTGGGCTCTTAGGGTTAGGGGTTAGGGTTTAAGGTTTGTGTTATTTTTAACAGTTACAGTTACGTTTATGGTTAAGTTTCAGGGTTAGGGTTAAGGTTTGGTTTTATCGTTTGGCACAGGGTTAGGCTTCAGTGTTAGCTTTATGGTTAAAGATTAGGATTAGGGTTAGGGTTAAGGGTTAGTGTGAGGGTTAATGGTAAGGTTCAAGATTAAGGGTTAGGGTTGGGCTTAGGGTTAGGAATAAGGCTTCGTGTAACATTTAGGTTTAGAGTTAAGTGTTATGGTTATGGCTAGAGGTTAGGGTTAGGTTTAGGGTTCATGGTTAGGGTTACATTTAGGGGTTCGGGTTACGGGTTAAGTTTAGGGCGAGTGTTTAGTGTTACTGTTGGGCGTTAGGATAAGGGCCGAGGTTTAGGGTTAGGATTTAGGTTTAGTGTTAGGGCTTAGATTTAGTGGTTAGTTTAAGGGCACATGCTCTGTTTAATCTATGGTGGGAAGGGTGCAGACTGGGTCGCCTCAACACCACACCATCGTACTTGGGCCTTGGGCCCAGACCTACATGCAGGACTCAGGCAGAGCCTCTTCTCACTCGTGGCATGGCTCTATTGTAGGCTTGGTCAACTCTGAGAACGAAGGAAGTGTGAGAATTAGGGTTATGGTTAGGGTTATGTGTTTGGGGTTAGAGGTTTGGGTTTGAGTGAAGTTTAGTGGTTAGGAATTAGAAGTTAGGATTAGTGTATCAGGGGTTAGGTGTTAGGTTTTTGTAAGGGGCTAGCGTTAGATTTAGGTTTAGGGTTAATGTTCAGGTGGGTTAGGGGTCAGCGTTAGGGTTAGGCTTACAAGATAGGATTAAGGTAAAGGGTGAAGGCTTAAGATTAGCAGTAAGGGTTAAGGGTTAGGGTTTCGGTCCAAGTTAAGTGTGAGAGTGAGGGTTAACAGTTGCGATTAGGGTAATGGTTTAGGGATAGTAATAGGTTTAAGGGATAGGGTTAGGGTTAGGTTTAGGGTTCGGGGTTAGGGTTAGCATTAGCGGTTAGGGTTAGGGTTAGGGGTTAGGGTTACAGTTAGGGTTAGGTCTAGGCATTATGGTAATGGTTCGTGTTAGGGTTAAGAATTAGGGTTAGGTTTAATTGTTAGGATTATGATCAGGGTAATGGTTAGGGTTAGGGTTAGCGGTTAGAGTTAGGGTTAGTGTTAGGGTTGTTTGTAGGGTGAAGGTAATGTTTAGCAGTTTAGAATTAAGGTTAGGGATTAAGTGTTACGGTTATGCTAGGAGTTAGGCTTAGAATTAAGGGATAGGGTTTGTTCTTAGGGTAAGTGTTATGCAATAACATTAGGATAGGGGTTAAAGTTAGGGTTACAGTGAGGTTTACGTGTTAAGGTGAACAATAACATCAGGGTTAGGTGTTATGTTCAGGGTTAGGGTTATGGGTGAGGTGCAGGGTTTTTGCTTAGGGCATGGGCCCTGTCAGCACTAGCAGGGGGAGTTAGGGGGCTGTGATTGTCCCCGGGAACCCACTCTATTGTGCACAGAGTATGGGCTCCTGGGTTTCATGCAGGACACTGTGGCAGAGCCAGCTTTCACACATGGCTTTGGAGAATTGTAGGCTTTTAAAACTCTGAGATAGCAAGAAGTCTGAGAATTAGATTTAGGGTTAGGATTATGGTTAGGGTTAGGGATGAAGATTAGTCAGGGAGAGGGCTTAGGGTTAGGGCTTAAGCTTCGAGTGAGGATTAGGGGTTAGGGAGTAGGTGTTGGGTTTAGTGATAGGGTTAGGGCTTAGGGGTTAGGGTTGGGTTAGGGGCTAGGGTTAGATTTAGAGTGGGGTTAGGGTTAGCGTTATGGGTTAGAGTTAGGGTTAAGGGATAGGATAAGGGTTAAGCGTTAAGGCTTAGGGTTAGCGTTAAGTGTTAGGTTTAGTTTTAAGGGTTAGGGTTACAGTTCGAGTTAAGGGTTAGTGTGGGGTTAACGGTTAGGGCTAGGGTTATGGGTTAAGGATAGAGTTAGGTTTAAGGCTTAGGATTAGGGTTCAGTGTTAGGGTTAGCATTAGGGATTAGGGTTAGGGTTAGGGGTTACGTTTACTCTTAGGGTTAGGTCTAGGCATTAGGGTACGTGTTAGTGTTAGGCTTAAGAGTTAGGGTTAGGTTTAATTGTTAGGATTAGGATCAGGGTTAAGGGTTAGGGTTAAGTGTCAAGTGTTACGGTTATTTTTAGGTGTACGGTTAGGGTTAGCAGTTAGGGTTAGGGTTAGTTTGTAGGGATAAGGTAATGTTTAGCAGTTTTGAATTAGCCTTAGGGATTAGGTGTTACAATTGTGGCTAGGAGTTAGGGTTAGAATTAAGGGATAGGGGTTGTTCTTAGGGTAAGTCTTATGCATTAACGTTAGGATAACAGGTTCAAGTTAGAGTTATGGTGAGGTTGATGTGTTAAGGTGAGCAATAGTATCAGGGTGAGCTGTGATGTTCAGGGTTAGGGTTATGGGTGAGGGGTAGTGTTTATGCTTATATCACGAGCCCTCTCTGCTCTAGGAGGGGGCTTAGAGGGCTGGGATAGATGCCGGAAGCCACTCTATCATACACTGGGTATGGGCCCCTTGGTTTCATGCCGGACACAGTGGCCAAGCCTCCTTCTACACATGGCATGGGAGGATTGTAGGCTTTGTAAACTCTGAGAAAGCAAGAAGTCTGAGAATTAAATTTAGGGCTAGGATTAGGGTTAGGGTTAGCAATATAGGTTACTGTTATGGTGAGGGCTTAGGGTTAGGGGTTTCAGTTAGGGTCAGGGTTAAAGGTTAGTGTTAGGTTTAACAGTTACAGTTAGGTTTAGGGTTAAGCTTTAAGGTTTAAGCTTAGGGTTAAGATTAGGGGTTAGGTTTTGGTACAGGGTAAGGGTTAAGTGCTAGGTTTAGGCTCAAAGATTAGGATTAGGGTTAGGGTTAAGGTTTAGTGTGAGGGTTAACGGTTAGGGTTAAGGTTAAGTGTTAGGTTTATGGGTTAGGGTTAGGGTTAAGTGTTCATGTTAGGTTTAGGGTTAGAGTTAAGTGTTATGGTTACGGTTAGGGGTTTGGGTTAGGTTTAGGGTTCATGGTTAAGGTTACATTTAGGGGTTAGGTTTAGGGTAAGCGTTTAGTGTTAGTGTTGGGCATTAGGGTCAGGGCTTAGGTAGGGTTAGGGGTTAGGGTCAGTGTTTGGGCTTTGATTTGGCGGTTAGTTTAAGGGTACAGGACCTGTGTAATCTATGGTGAGAAGGGTGCAGAATGTTTCCATGCGACACTACACCATCGGATCCTGGGCCTTTGGCCCAGACCTACTTGCAGGACTCATGCGGAAACTCTACTCACGCATTGCATGGTTGTATTTTAGGCTTGGTTAACTCTGAGAATGGAAGTAGTGTGAGAAATAGGGTTATGGTTAGGGTTAAGGGTTTGGTGTTAGGGGTTAGGGTTCAAGTGAGGTTTAGTGGTTAGGGACTAGGATTTAGGGTTAGTGTTAGGGTTAGGGGTTAGTTTTGCGTTAGGGGCTAGGGTTAGATTTATGGTTGGGGTTAGTGTTAGGGTTAGGATTAGGCATCAGGGTTAGTGTTAGGGTTAAAGGATAGGATTGTCGTTAAGTGTTTAGGCTTAGGGTTTGTGTTAAGTGTTAGGGTTGGGGTTTAGGCTTAGGGTTACGGTTTGAGTTAAGCTCTAGGGTGAGGGTTAAAGATTAGGCTTAGGATTATTGGTTAGGGATAGAGTTATGTTTAAGGGTTAGGGATAGGGTTAGGTTTAGGGTTCAGTGTTAGGGTTAGCATTAGGGGTTAGGGTTAGGGTTAGGGGTTAGGCGTAGTGATGTATTAAGGGCTATGGTTAGAATTAGGATTGGGGTTAGTGTTAGGTTTAGGGTTAGGGGTTAGGTTTAGGGTTAAGGGATAGGATTATGGTTAAGGGTTGGGCGTAGCTTTAGGGTTAAGATTTAGTGTTAGGGTCCGGTTTAAGGGTTAGGGTGAGGGTTAACGGTTAGGGTTAGGGTTGGGGTTAGGGGTTAGGGATATAGTTAGTATTAAGTGTTAGAGTTAGGTTTAGGGTTCAGGGTTAGGGTTAGCTTTAGGGGTTATGATTAGGGTTAGGTGTTAGTTTAGTGTTAGTGTTAGGTCTAGGCGTCAGGGTAAGGTTTAGGGTTAGGGTTAAGAGCTAAGGTTGGGTTTAGTGGTTAGGATTAGGGTTAGGGTTAGGAGTTAGGGTAAAGGGTCAAGGGTTAGCATTATTTTTAGCCATAGCTTTGGCGTTAGGAGTAAGGGTTAGGTTCAGTGTTAGGGTAACAGTAGGTTACCGTAACAGTAACTACGTAGGGTAACAGTTAGTGTTAGTGGTTTAGAATTAGGGTTAGGGATTAGTTGTCACAGTTATGACTAGGAGATAGGGTTAGAATTATGGGATAGGGGTTAATCTCAGGGTAAGTGTTATGCATTAACGTTAGGATAAGAGGTTAAAGTTCAGGTTACGGTGAGGTTTACATTCTAAGGTGAGCAATAGAATCAGGGTTAAATGTTATTTTCAGGGTTAGAGTTTTGGGTGAGGTGTAGAGTTTATGCTTAGGGCACGGGCCTTGTCTGCATTAGGCGGGGGGGGGGGGTTAGGGGGCTGGGATTGTCACCAGGAACCCACTCTATCGTACTCTGGTTATGGGCCCCAGCGGTTCATTCAGGACACAGTGGAAGAGCCTCCTTTCACGCATGGCATGGGAGGATTGTAGGCTTTCTAAACTCTAAGAAAGCAAGAAGACTGAGAATTAGATTTAGGGTTAGGGTTAGGGTTCGGGTTAAGGATCAAGGTTAGTATTAGGGTGAAGGCTTAGAGTTAGGGGTTACGGGTAGCGTTACAGGTTACTCTTAGTTTTAACCGTTACAGTTAGGTTCAGGGTTAAGGTTTATGGTTAGGTTTAAGGTTAGGGTTTAGGGTTTGGTACAGGATTAGGGTTAAATATTAGGTTTAGGGTTAAAGATTACGATTAAGGTTAGGTTTAAAGGTTAGTGTGAGGGTTAACAGTCAGGGTTAAAGTTAAGAGTTAGGGTTAGGGTTAGTGTTAGGATTAAGGGTTCATGTTAGGTTTAGGGTTAGAGTTAAGTGCTATGGTTAGCGCTCGAGGTTAGGGTTAGGTTTAGGGTTCACAGTTAGGGTTATGTTTAGAGGTTAGCATTAGGGTTAGGGATTAGCTTTAGTGTAAGAGTTTAGAGTTAGTGTTGGGCTTTAGGCTCAGGGCTTAGGTTTAGGGTCAGAGGTTAGGGTTGATGTTAGGGCTTAGATTTAGTGGTTAGTTTAAGGGCACAGGACCTGTTTATTCTACAGTGAGAGGGGTTAGGGTTAGGGTTAGGGTTGTCGTAGGGGTTAAGGTTAGATTTAACCTTGGGGTTAGTGTTAGGGTTAGGATTAGGGGGTTAGTGTTAGGGTTAGGGGTTAAAAACACCTACAGCCAGCCCTAACCCGATTTCTGACACTTCTTCCATTCTCAGAGTTAACCAAGCCTACAATACAGCCATGTCATGCGTGAGAAGAGGCTCCACCTGAGTCCTGTATGTAGGTCTTGGCCCAAGGCCCAGCGTACGGTGGTGTTGTGTCGCAGCGACCCTGTGCACCACTCTCACCATAGATTAAACAGGTCCTGTGCCCTTAAACTAACCGCTAAATCTCAGCCCTAACACTAATCCTAACCCCTAACCCTAAAAGTTATCCTTAACCCTACTGTTAACACTCAAACTAACCCTTAACTCTAACCCTTGTCATGATCTTTAACCCTAACCCTAACACTTAACCCTAACCCTGTACCAAACCATAACCCCTAAGCTTAACCCTAACCCTAAACCTAAACCCTAAGTCTAACTGTAACTGTTAAACCTAACAGTAACTTTTAACCCTAAAACTAAACGTATCCCCTTACCCGAAGCCCTCACCCTAAGATTAAACTTCATCCCTAACCATAACGATAATCCTAACCTTAAATCTAATTCTCAGACTTCTTACTTTCTTAGAGATTTGAAAGCTTACAAACCTCCTTTACCATGCGTGAAATCAGGCTCTGCCAGAGTGTCCTACAAGAAACCCATGGGCCCATACCCTGCATACGATAGAGTGGGTTTCTGGTGACAATCGCATCCCCCTCAATCCCACTCCTAGGGCAGACAGGGCCCATACCCTAAGCAAAACCCTACCCCTCACTCATAATTCTAACCCTGATCCTATTGCTCACCTTAACACATAAACCTCACCGTAAACCTAACTTTAACCACTTATCCTAACATTAATGCATAACACTTATGCTAAGAACAACCCCTATCACTTAATTCTAACCCTAACTCCTAGCCATAACAGTAACCCCTAATCCCTAACCCTAATTCTAACCACTAAACATTACCTTAACCCTACAAAAAACCCTAATACTAACCCTAACCTTAAACGCTAACCCTAACCTTATCCCTAAACATAACCTTAAAAGTTTACCCTAAACCCTAACCCTATCCCCTAACCCTAAGCCTAACCCTTAATTCTGATCCTAATCCTAACAATTAAACCTAACCCTAACCCTTAACCCTAACACCAACCCTTACCTTAATGCCGAGACCTAATCTTAGCAGTAAAGCTACCTCTAACCCTAACCCTAGACCTTAAACCTAACACTATCCCTAACTTATAACCCTAACCCTAACTGTTAACCCTCACCCTAACCCTTAACTCGGACCATAACCCTAACCCTTAACCCTAACCCTATCCCTTAATGCTAACCCTAAGCCTTAACCCTTAACCCTAATCCTATCCCTTAACCCTAACCCTAACCCCTAACCCTAACCCTAACCCTAACCCCAACCCTAAATCTATCTCTAGTCCCTAACCCAACCCTAACCGTTAACCCCTAATGCTAACATTAACCCTAACCCCTAATCCCTAACACCTAACCCTCACGCGAACACTAACCCCTAACCCCAAACACCTAACCCTAATCATAACCATAATTCTCACACTTCCTCCATTCTCAGAGTTAGCCAAGCCTACAATAAAACCATGCCATGCGTGAGAAGAGGCTCTGCCTGAGACCTGCATGTAGGTCTGGGCCCAAGGCCTAGGGTACGATGGTGTGGTGTGGCGATGACCCATTCTGCACACTTCTCACCATAGATTACACAGGTCCTGTGCCCTTAAAATAACCTCTAAATCTAAGCCCTAACGCTAACTCTAACACTAACCCTTAACCCTAAACTTAAGCCCTGACCCTAACGCCCAACACTAACATTAAACCCTTACCCTAATCCTTACCCATAACCCTAATGCCTAAACGTAACCCTAACGATGAACCCTAAACCTAACCCTAACCCCAAACCCTAACCATAACACTTAACTCTAACCCTAAACCTAACACGAACACTTAAACCTAAACTTAACCACTAACCCTAACACTTAACCTTAACCCTAACCGTTAACTCTCACACTAACCCTTAAACCTAACCCTAATCGTAATCTTTAACCCTAAACCTAACAGTTAACCCTTACCCTGTACCAAAACCTAACCCCTAACCTTAACCTTAACCCTAACACTTGACCCTAAAGCTAACTGTAACCATTAAACCTAACACTAACCTTTAACCCTGACCGTAACTCTAACCCCTAACCCTAAGCCCTCACCCTAATGCTAAACTTTATCCTTAACACTAACCATAATCCTATCCCTAAATCTAATTCTCAGACTTCTTGCTTTCTCAGAGTTTAGAAAGCCTACAATCCTCCCATGCCATGCGTGAAAAGAGGCTCTGCCACTGTGTCCTGCATGAAACCCAGGGACCCATACCCAGTGTACGATAGAGAAAGTTCTCGGCCACAATCCTAGACCCCTAATCCTCCCGCCTAGTGCAGACAGGGCCCGTGCCCTAAGCATAAAAAGTACGCCTAACATATAACCCTAACCTTGAACGTAACACCTAACCCTGATCCTACTGCTCACCTTATCATGTAGACCACACTGTAACCCTAACTTTAACCGCATCTCCTAAAGTTAATGCATAACACTTACACTGAGAACAACGCCTATCCCATAATTCTAACCCTAAATCTTAGCCATAACCATAAAACCTAATCCCTAACCCTAATTCTAAACTGCTAACCCTAACCTTAACACTACCAACAACCCTAACACTAACCCTAACCCTAACCCTCACCCCTAATCCTACCCTATGCCTAAAAGTAACCCTAACTCCTAACCCTTATCCCTAACCAAAAGCCCTGTCCCTAACCATAAGACTTAAGTCTCACCCTTATACCCTAACCCTAATACGAATCCTTAAGCCTAACCCCCAATCCTAACAATTAACCTTAACCCTAACTGTTAACGCTCACCCTAACCCTTAAATCAGACCAAAACCCTAACATTTAACCCTAACCCTAATCCCTAATGCTAACCCTAAGCCTTAACCCTTTACCCTAATCCTATCCCTTAAGCCTAACCCTAACCCTAATTCCTAACCCTAACCATAATCCCTAACCCTAACCCTAACACTAACCCTAACTCTGAATCTAACCCTAGCCCCTAAACCAACACTAACCCCTAACCCCTAACCCTAACACTAACACTAACTCCTAATTTCTAACCCCTGAACCACACTCGAACCCTAACCCCTAACCCCAAACAATTAACCATAACCATAACCCTAATTCTCACACTTCCTCCATTTTCAGAGTTCACCAAGCCTACAATAGAGCCATGCCATGAGTGAGAAGAGGCTCCGCCTGAGTCTTGCATGTAGGTCTGGGCCCAAGGCCCAGGTACGATGGTGTGGTGTCAAGGGGACCAATTCTGCACCCTTCTCACCATAGATTAAACAGGTCCTGTGCCCTTAAACTAACCGCTAAATCTAAGCCCCAACACTAAACCTAAACACTAACCCTAAACATAAGCCCTTATCCTAATGCCCAACACTAACACCAAACACTCACCCTAAACCTAACCCGTAACCCTAACCCCTAAACGTAACCCTAACCATGCACCCTATATCTAACCCTAACCCCTAACCCTAACCATAACACTTAACTCTAACCCTAAACTAACATAAACCCTTAACACTAAACCTAATCCCTAACCCTCATGCTTAACCCTAACCGTTAATCCTCACACTTACCTTTAAACCTAACCCTAATTGTAATCTTTAACTCTAAACTTAACACTTAAACCTTAACCTGTACCAAAACCTATCCCCTAAACTGAACCCTAACACTAAACCTTAACGCTAAACCTAACTGTAACTGTTAAACCTAACACTGACCTTTAACTCTGACCCTAAACCTAACCCCTAACCCTAAGGCATCACCTTAACACTAAACTTCATCCCTAATTCTAACCATAATCCTAACCCTAAATCTAATTCTCAGACTTTTTCTTTCTCAGAGTTTAGAAAGCCTATAATCCTCCCATGCCATGTGTGAAAGGAGGCCCTGCCACTGTGTCCAGGGGCCAATACCCAGCATACGATAGAGTGATTTCCCGGCGAATATGCTAGCCCCCTAACCTCTCCGCCTAGTGCAGACAAGGCACGTGCCCTAAGCATAAACACAACCCCTAACCAATAACCCTAACCATAACTGTTAACTCTCACCCTAACATTTAACCCTGACACTAACCCTAACCCGTAAACCTATCCCTAAACCTTTACCCAAAGCCTAAGCCTTAACTCTAACACTATCATTTAACCCTAGCCCTAACCCCTAAATGTTACACTAACCATGAACCCTAAGCCTAACCGTAACCCCTAACACTAACCATAACACTTAACTGTAACCCTAAACCTAACAAGACCCCTTAACCCTAACACTAACCCCTAACCCTAGCCCTTAAACTTAACCCTAAACTTTTACCCTCACACTAACCTTTAACACTAACCATAATGCTAATCTTTAACCCTAAACCTAACACTTAACTCTTACCCTGTACGAAACCCTAACCCCTGACCTTAACCCTGACAATAAACCTTAACCCTAAACCTAACTTTAACCGTTAAAACTAACACTAATCTTAACCCTAACTCTATCCCTAACCCTTAACCCTAAGCCCTCACCCTAACACTAATCGTCATCCCTAATCCTAACCATAATCCTATCCCTAAATCTTAATCTCAGACGTCTTCCTCTCTAAGAGTTTAAAAAGCCCTCACCCTAAAATTTAACCCTAAACCTAACTGTAACTGTTTAAACTAACACTAATCTTTAACCATAACCCTAACCCTTAACCTGAACCCTAAGCCAAACTCTTAACCCTAATCCTATCCCTTAACCCTAACTCTAATCCCTAACTCGAACGCTAACACTAACCCCAACCCTAAACCTAACCCTAGCCCCTAACCCAACCTTCACCCCAACCCCTAACCCTAACACTAACCCTAACCCCTAATGCCTAACCCCTAACCCTCATTTGAACACTCTCTCCTAAACCCAAATCCCTAACCCTAACCATAACCCTAATTCTCACACTTCTTCCATTCTAAGAGTTAACCAAGCCTACAATACAACCATGCCATGCATGAGAACAGGCTCCCCCTGATCCCTGCATGTACGTCTGAGCCCAAGGCCCAGGGTACAATGCTGTGGTGTCTCAGCGACCGATTCCACACCCTTCTCACCATAGATTAAACAGGTCCTCTGACCTTAAACTAATCGCTAAATCTAAGTCCTAACACTAACCCCTACCCTAAACAGAAACCCTGACCCAAACTCCCTTCACTAACACTATACCCTTACACCAAACCTAACCCCTAAACCTAACCCCTAAACATAACCTTAACCATGAACCCTAAACCTGAACCTAAACCCTAACACTTAAGTGTAACCCTAAACCTAACACGAACCCCTAATCCTAACCCTAAACCCTAACCCTAACCCTTCACCTTAACCCTAACCGTTAACCCTCAGCTAACCCTTAAACCTAACACTAATCCTAATCTTTACCCCTAAGCCGAACACTTAACCCTAACCCTGTACCAAACCCTAATCCCTAACACTAAGCCCTCTCCCTAACACTAAACTTCATCCCTAACCCTAACCGTAATCCTAACCCTAAATCTAATTCTGAGACTTCTTGCTTTCTCAGAGTTTAGAAAGCCTACAATCCTCCCATGCCATGCATGAAAGGAGGCTCTGCCACTGTGCCCTGCATGAAACCCAGAGGCCCATACCCAGCATACGATAGAGTGGGTTCCTGGTGACAATCCCAGCCTCCGAGCCCCCCCACCTAGTGAAGACAGGGCCTGTGCCCTAAGCATAAACACTGCCCCTAACCCATAACCATAACCCTGATCATAACATCTGACCCTGATCCTATTGCTCACCTTAACATGTAAAACTCACCATAACCCTAACCCTAACCCCTTATCCTAACGTTAATGAATAATACTTACCCTGAGGACAACACCTATCCCATAATTCTAACCCTAACTCTTATTCATAACTGTAAAACCTAATACCTAATTGTAAGCTGCTAACCCTAAATTTAACCCTACCAACAGCCCTAACACTAATCCTAACCCTAACCCTTGATCCTTAAGCCTAAACCCTAACCCTAACCCTAACCCTAAGTATAAACTCTACCCCTCACCCATAACCCTAACCCTGAACATAAAACCTAACCCTGATCCTATTGCTCACCTTAACACGTAAAGCTCACCGTAACACTAACTTTAACCGCTTACCCTAACTTTAAGCATAAAACTGACCCTGAGACCAACCCCTATGCCATAATTCTAACCCTAACTCCTTACCATAACCATAACACCTAATCCCTAACCCTAATTCTAAACTGCTAAACCTAACCTTAAGCCTACAAAAAACCTTAACGGTAACACTAACCCTAACACCTAATCCTAACCCTGTGCCTGAAAATAAACCTAACCCTTAACCTTTAACCCTAATGCTAACCCATAACCCTAACCATAACACTTTAACCCTAAATCTAACACGAACGTTTAACACTAGCCCTAAACCCTAACCCTAACCCTTAAACACAAACCTAACCGTTAACACTCACACTAACCGTCAACCCTAATCCGAATTCTAATCTTTAACCCTAAACCTAACACTTAACCCTAACCCTGTACCAAACCCTAACCCCTAACCATAACCCTCACCCTAAAACGTAACCCTAAACCTAACTGTAACCGTTAAACCTAACTCTAACATTTAACCTTTACTCTACCCATAATCCCTAGCCCTAATCCCTCACCCTAGCACTAACCTCATTCCTAACCCTAACTATAATCCTAACCCTAAATCTAATTATCAGACTTCTTGCTTTCTCAGCGTTAGAAAGCCTACAATCCTCCCATGCCATGAATAAAAGGAGGCTCTACCACTGTGTCCTGCCGGAAACCCCAGTGCCCATACTCAGCATACACTAGAGTGGGTTCCCGACGACAATCGCAACCCCAAACCCCTCCCCCCCTGCCTAGTGCAGACAGGGCCCGAGTCGTAAGCATAAACCCTACCCCTCACCCCTAACCATAACCCTGAACATAACACCTGACCCTGATCCCATTGCTCACCTTAAAATGTAAATCTCACCATAACCCTAAATTTAACCCCTTATCATAACGTTAATGCATAACACTTACCCTGAGAACAACTCCTATCTCTGAATTCTAACCCTAACTCCAAGCCATAACCATAACACCTAATCCCTAATGCGAATTCTAAACTGCTAACCCTAACCTTAAACCTACCATCAAACCAAACATTACCCTAGCCCCTAACTTTAAAACTATGCCTAAAAATAACCCTAACACTTCACCCTTAATCCTAACCCCTAACTCTAACCCTAACCCTACCCCTAAGACCCTAACCATAACCCTAACTGTTAACCCTCACCCTAACACGTAACCCTGAACTTAACCCTAAACCTTAACACTAACCCTTAACCCTAACCCTAAGCCAAACCCTTAACCATAATCCTATCCTTTAACCCTAAACGCTAACCCTAATATTAACCCCAACCCTAAACCTAACCCTAGCACCCTAACCCAAACCCAACAACTAACCCCTATCCCTAACACTAACCCTAACTCCTAATCCCTAGGACCTAACCCTGACTCGAACCATAATCCCAAACTCCAAACCCCTAACCCAAACCCTAACCCTGATTCTCACACTACTTCCATTCTCAGAGTGAAGCAAGCCTACAATACAGCTATACTATGCGTGAGATGAGGCTCCACCTGAGTCCTGCATGTAGGTCCTTTCCCAAGGATCAGGGAACGATTTTGTGCTTTCGTGGAGACTCCGACAGCACCCTTCTCACCGTAAATAAAACAGGTCCTGTGCCCTTAAACTAAAAGCTAAATCTCAGCCCTAACACTAACACTAACCCCTAACCGTAAACATAAGCTCCGACCGTAACGCTGAACACGAACTCTAAAACCTTACCCTAAACCTAATCCCTAACCCTAACACTAACCCATAAACATAACACTAACCATGAACCCTAAACCTAACCCTAACCATAACACTTAACGCTAACCCTAAAGCCTACACGAAGACTTATTCCTAACACTAACAAAAACCCTAGCCCTTAGTCTTGATCCTTATCATTAACCCTCACACTAGCCCTTAACCCTAACCCTAATCCTAATCTTTAACCCTAAAGCTAAAACTTAAGCCTAACACTGTACCAAACGCTAAACCTTAACCTTAACCCTAACCCTAAAACATAACCATAAACCTGACTGTAACGGTTAAACCTAACACTAACCTTTAACCCTAACCACTGACCTTAAGAACGCACCCTAACACTAACCTTCATCCCTAAACATTACCATAAACCTACCCCTAAATCTAATTCTCAGACTTCTTGCTTTCTCAGAGTTTAGAAAGCCTACAATTCTCCCATGTCATGAGTAAAAGGAGGCTCTGCCACTGTGTCCTGCAAGAAACCCGGGGGCCCATAACTAGTGCATGATAGAGAGGGTTCCCAGTGGCAATCCTAGTCCCTAACCCCCCCCCTCCTGGTGAAGACAGGGCCCGTGCGCTAAGCAAAAACACTATCCCTAACAGATAACCCTAACTCCAAACATAAAACCTAACCCTGATCCTGTTGCTCACCTTAAAACATAAACCTAACCATAACACTAATTTATCCCCTTATGTTAACGTTAATGCATAGCACCCAAAGAAGAAGCCCTATCCCATAATTCTAAACCTAACCCCTAGCCATAACCATAACACCTCATCCATATTCTAAAGTGCCAACCCTAAACTTCAACCTACCATCAACCCTAACCCTAACCCTAACCCTTAACCCTAAGCCCTCACCCTAACACTAATCTTCATCCCTAAACCGTGCCGTAATCCTAACCCGAAATCTAATTCTCAGACTTCTTGCTTTCTCAGAGTTTTGAAAGCCTACAATCCTACTAAGCCATGCATGAAAGCCCGCTCTGCGACAGTGTCCTGCAGGAAACCAGAGGCCCATACACTGCATACGATAGAGTAGGTTACCAGCGACCATCACAGACCCCTATCTTTGCCTCCTAGTGCATACAGGGCCCGTGCCCAGAGCATAAACCCTACCCCTCACCCATAAGACTAACCCAGAACATAACACCTAACCCTGATCATACTGCTCACCTTAAGAGGTAAAGCTCACCATAACCCTAACTTTAACACCTTATCTTAACGTTAATGCATGACACCCTGAGAAAAAGCACTATACTGTAATTCTAACGCTAACTCCTAGCCATAACCATAACACCTGATCCCGAATTCTGAAACGCCAACCCTAACCTTAACCCTACCAACAACACTAACACTAACCCTAACACCTTACCCTAACCCTACGCATAAAAATAACCCTAACCGTTGATCCTTAGTCATAACCCCTAACCTTAACCCTAACACTTAACCCTAATCCCAAGCCTAACCATTAAACATAACCCTAACACTTAACCTTAAACCTAACCTTTACCTTAATGCCTAGAGATCTAACCCTAACACTGACTTACAGTTAACACTAACCCTAACCCCCTAATGTTAACCTTAAACCTGAACCATAAACCTAACCCTTAACCCTAATCCTATCCCTAACCCCCTAACCCTATCCCTAACTGATAACCCTCACCCTAACCCTTAACCGTGACCCTAACCCTAAACCTGAACCCTTACCCTAAGCCTAACCCTTAACCCTAACCCTATCCCTTAACCCTAACGCCTAACCCTAACGCTAACTCCAAACCTAAACCTTACCCTGGCCCCCTAAACCAGAGTTAACACCTAACCCGTAACACTAACTCTAACCCTAACCACTAATCCCTAGCACCTAACCCTGACTCCAAGCCTAACCCCTAACTCGAAACCCCTAACCCCAAACATAACCCTAATTCTCACACTACTTCCATTCCCGAGTGAAGCAAGCCTACAATACAGCCATGCCATGTGTGAGATGAGGCTCCGCCTGAGTCCTGCATGTAGATCTTGTTCCAGGGCCCAGGGAATGATGTTGTGCTTTCGTGATGACTCCGACCGCACCCCTCTCACCGTAGATTAACCAGGTCCTGTGCCCTTAAACTGACCGATAAATCTAAGCCCTACCACCAACCCTAACCCCTGACCCTGAACCTAAGCCCCGAGCCTAAAGCCCAACACTAACTCTAAACCCTTACCCTAAACCTAATCCTTAACCCTAATGCTAACCCCTAAACGTAACCCTAACCGTGGACAGTAAACCTAACCCTAACCTCTAACACAAACCCTAACACATAACTCGAACCCTAAAGCTAACCCTAACCCTTAACCCTAAACCTAAACCCTAACCCTAACTCTTAACCTTAACCCTAACCGTTAACTCTCACGCTAACCTTTAATCCTAACCCTAATCCTAATCTTCAACCGTAAACCTAACACTTAACCCTAACCCTGTACCTAACCCTAACCCTATACCAAACCCTAACCCCTCATCTTAACCCTAACCGTAAACCTCAACCCTAAACCGAACTGTAACCGTTAAACCTAAGAGTAACCTTTAACCCTAACCCTAATCCCTAACCCTAATCCCTCACCCTAACACTAAACTTCATCCTTAACCCTAACCAGAATCCTAACCCTAAATCTAATTCTCAGACTTCTTGCTTTCTTAGAGTTTAGAAAGCCTGCAATCCTCCCATGCCATGCGTGAAAGGAGGCTCTACCACTGTGTCCTGCATCAAACCCACGGGCCCATACCCAGAGTACGATACAGTGGGATCCTGGTGACAATCCCAGTCCCCTAACCTCCCCCCACCCCCGCCTAAGGCAGACAGGGCCCGTGCGCTAAGCATAAACAATACCTGTAACAGATATCCCTCACCGTGAACATAACACCTAACCCTGTTCCTATTTCTCCCCTTAACACGTAAACCTCACCGTGAGCCTAACTTTAACCTCTTATCCTAACGTTAGTGCATAACCCATTCCCTGAGAACAACCCCTATCCCATAATTCTAACCCTATCTCCTAGTCGTCACTGTAACACCTAATCCCTAACCCTAATTCTAAACCGCTAACTCTAACCGTAACCCTGCCTACAACCCTAACACTGACAGTAACCCTTACTTCTAACCCCAACGCTATGCCTAACAAAAACCCTTAACCCTTCACCCTAACCCCTAAGCCTTAACCTAACCCTTAACCCTAATCCTAATCCTATCCATTCAACCTAACCCTAGCTCTTAAAGCTAACCCTAAACCTTACCCTCACGACTAGACCTAACCCTGACACTAACCTAACACCTAACCCTAACCATAACCCCTACAGCTAACCTTAACCCTGAACCCTAAACCTAACCCTAACACTGAACCCTCACTATATCCCCAACCTCTAAGCCTAATCCTAACCGTTAACCCTCACCCTAACACTTAAACTGGACCATAACACTAAACATTAACCCTAACACTAAACTTTAACCCTAAACCTGAGCCCAACCCTTAACGCTAATCCTATCCCTTTACCCTAAACCTAACTCCTAAACCTAACCCTAACACTAACCCCAATCCTAATTCTAACCATACCCCTTCATAAAACATTAACTCCTAACCCTAACACTTACCAAAAACCCTAATCGCTAATCCCTAACACTAACGCTTAACCTTTACCGTAACCGTTAACCCTCACCCTAACCCTTAACGCTGACCCTAACCTTAACCTTTAATCTAAGCCTGACCCTTAACCCTAACAGTAAGGAAAACCCTCACGCCAACCTTATCCCTTATCCCTAACCCTAACACTACAGCTAAAGATAACACTAACCTTTGATCCTTAAACCTAACCCCTAACACTTACTTTAACCCCAAACCCTAACCCTAATCCTAAGCATTAAACCTAACCCTATCTCTTAACCCTTACTCTAACGCCTAGATCTAACCCTAAAATGTAACCTACCACCTAATCCTAACCTTAAGCCCTAATGCTAACTCTAACCCTGAACCCTAAACCTACCCGTAAACCCTTAACACTAACCCTATCCATAAACCTTAACCCTGACCCTAACCATTACCCGCACCCAAGCATTTAACCCTGACCCTAACCCTAATCCTTAACGATAAACTTAACACTAAACCCCAACCCTAAGCCCAACACTTAACCCTAAACCTGACCCTTGACCCCTAACCCTAAACCTAAGCCTAACCCCAACCTGAACCCTTAATCTTGACCCTTACCCTTAACCCTCGCACTAACCCTACTCCTAATCTTTAACCACGAAGCTAACACTGAAGCCTACCCCTGTGCCAAACGCTAAACCCAAACCTTAACCCGAACCCTGAGACTTAACCGTAAACCTAACTGTAACTGTTAAACCTAACACTAACCTTTAACCCCAACCCCTAACCCAAGACCCCACCCTGACACTAATCTTCATCCCTAAACATTACCAGAATCCTACCCCTAAATCTAATTCTCAGAGTTCTTGCTTTCTCAGAGTTTAGAAAGCCTACAATCCTCCCATGCCATGAGTAAAAGGGGGCTCTGCCACTGTGTCCTGCATGAAACCCAGGAGCCCATACCCAGCGTACGATAGAGTGTGTTCCCGGGGACAATCCCATCCCCCTAACCCCAGCCCCCCGCCCAGTGCAGACAGGGCCCGTACGCTAAGTATAAACACTACCCCTAACAGATAACCCTCACCCTGAACATAACACCTAACCCTGATCCTATTGCTCACCTTAAAAAATAAACCTCCCCGTAACCCTAACTTAGCCCCTTAACTTAACGTGAATGCATAACAACTTGAGAAGAAGCCCTATCCCGTAATTCTAATCCTAAACCATAGTCATAACCGTAACACCTCATCCCTAATTCTAAAACGTCAAACCTAACCTTCACCCTACCAGCAACCCTAACCCTAACCCTAACCCCTAACCCTAAGCCCTCATCCTAACCACTAATCTTCATCCCTAAACCGTGCCATAATCCTAACCCGAAATCTAATTCTCAGACTTCTTGCTTTCTCAGAGTTTTGAAAGCCTACAATCCTACTAAGCCATGCATGAAAGCCGGCTCTGCCACAGTGTCCTGCATGAAACCCAGAGGCCCATACACTGCATGCGATAGAGTGGGTTCCCAGCGACCATCACAGACCCCTAACTTCGCCTCCTAGTGCATACAGGGCCCGTGCCCTAAGGATAAACCCTACCCCTCACCCATAACCCTAACCCAGAACATAACACCTAACCCTGAACCTACTGCTCACCTTAACAGGTAAAGCTCACCGTAACCCTAACTTTAACCCCTTATCTTAACGTTAATGCATGACACCCTGAGAACAAGACCTATACCGTAAATCTAACGCTAACTCCTAGCCATAACCATAACACCTAATCCCTAATTCTGAAACGCCAACCCTAACCTTAACCCTACCAACAACACTAACATTAACCCTAACCCCTTACGCTAACCCTACGCCTAAAAATAACCCTAACCTTTGATCCTGAGTCATTACCCATAATCTTAACCCTAACCCTCAACCCTAATCCCAATCCTTAACCATTAAACTTAACCCTAACTCTTAACCCTAACCCTGACCTTTACCCTAATGCCTAGAGATCTAACCGCAACACTGACCTACAGTTACACTAACCCTACCCTCTAACGCTAACCTTAAACCTGAACCATAAACCTAACCCTTAACCCTAACCCTATCCCTAACCCCCTTACCCTAACTCTAACTGTTAACCCTCACCCTAACCCTCAACCTTGACCCTAACCTTAAACCTTAATCCTAACCATGCGTTTCATGAGCCTCTGCCTTTGTCCTGCGTGACAGTTGAAGCCCAACACCAAGGGTAAGATGAAGTGGGGACGCAGCCTTGCTCCACACCCACAGTGCCCCGTACATTAGACGGGGCCCGTGCCCTAACACACACCGTTAAACGTAAGCCCTAACCCTATCACTAAACCAAACCCTTCGTAAGCCCTGAATCTAACTCCTAACAGTAACCCTAATCCCTGACCCTTACTCTTGCCTCTCACCCTAAACCTAAACCCAACCACTAAACATAATCCTAATCTCTAACCCTAACAGTAATCCTAACCCTAATTCTAACCTAAAACCCTAACCCCTAAATCTAATCCTAGTCCCTAACACCTAACCTTACCCTAAACCGAATTCCAATTCTCAGAGTTCTTCAATTCAAAAACTTAAAAAAGCCTACAATCCACCAATGCCGTGTCTGAGATGAGCGTCCGCCCCTATGTCCTGCATGACAGGCAGGCGCCAATGCCCAGGGTACTATGGAGTGGAGTCCTGGGGTCTGTAGGCTTGCTAAACTCCAGTTTGGAAGAATTGCTATAGTCATATATAGGGATGCTTACATTTACTTATAGAAAGCAACTATTGATGTGTGATTTGTAGGCTTGCCTTACTCTAGTTTGGATGAAGAAGCTGAATCATATATAGGAATATTAGCTTTGAGTTAGAGGAAGCATCTATGGGGGGTGCTTTTTTGGCTTGTTAAACTCTGGTTTGGAAGAAGTTCGAGAGTCTTATATAGGAACGATATCATTCATTCAGAGAAAGCAATTATAGGGAGTTGGTTTGTAGGCTTGCTAAGCTCTAGTTTGGAGGAAGGCGAGAGTCATATATAGAACGCTTACGTTCACATAAAGCGTCTACGGGGGGACGGATTCTAGGCTTCCTAAACTCTAGCTTGGAAAAAGAGGACAGTTATGTATAGGAACTCTCGGCGGGGGATTTGTAGCATTGCTAAAATCTTAGATTGGAAAAGTTGCGAGAGTCATACATAGGAATGTTAACATTCACTCAATGAAAGCAACTATAAGGGGTGCTTTCCAGGCTGGCTACACTCTAATTTGGAAAAAGTGCGACAGTCATATATATAGGAAGGCTTATATTCACTCAGACAAAGCAATTATGTGTAGGTGTATAGTAGGCATGCTAACTCTAGTTTGGAAAATTTCGAGAGCCATGTATAGGAAAGCATACAGTAACTTAGAGAAAGCAACGAACAGGGGTGGAGTGTAGGCTTTCTAAACTCTAGTTTGGAGGAAGTGCCATAGTCATATATAGGAACGCTTAAATTCGTTCAGAGAAAACAGCTGTCGGGGATTGGTTTGTAGACTTATTCAACTCTAGTTTGGAAGAAGTGCGAGAGACATATATAGGAATGTTTACATTGACTCAAAGAAAGCAACTATGGGGGAGTGTTATTTTGGCATGCCAGATGTTAGTTAAGAAGAAGTACAAGACTCATATATAGGAACGCTTACATTCACACAGCGAGAGCAACTACGGAGTAGTGTCAGGTATACATGTTAAAGTCTAGCTTGGGAGAAGTTCCAGAGTCCTATATAGGAAAGGTAACAGCCACTTTGAAAAAGCAAGTCTTGGCGGGTGGTTTGTAGGCCTGCAAAACCCTGTTTTGGTTGAAGTGTGAGAGTCATATATGAGAAGGCTTACATTCACTCAGAGAAAGCAACGATGGGGTTGTTTGTAGGCTTACTAAACTGCAGTTTGGAAGAAGCACGAGAATCACATATAGGAGCACATACATTTTGACGCACTGAAAGTAACTATGGGGTGGTGTTTTATAGGCATGCTAAACTCTAGTTTGGACGAAGTTTGAGAATCACATATAAGAAAGCTTAGAGTCACTTAGAGAAAGCAAATCTCTGGGTGTGGAATGTAGGCCTGCTAAACTCTATTTTGGTTTAAGAGTGAGAGTCATATATGGGAAGGCTTACATTCCCTCAGAGAAAGCAACGACGGCGTGGTGGTTTGTAGGCATACTAAACTCTAGTTTGGAAGAAGTAGGAGAATGATATATGGGAACGCTTACATTCGCGTAGAGAAAGCAATTATGGGGTGGCGTTTTTGTAGCCATGCTAATCTCTAGTTTGGAAGAAGTTAAGGAGTAATATATAGGAAAGGGTACAGTCATAGAAACCAACTCTCGGGGGATGTTTTGTACACCTGCAAAACTCCAGTTTGGAAGTGGGAGAGAGTCATATTGGGGACCGCGTGCATTCACTCAGAGAAATCAACGATGGGATTGTGATTTGTAGGCATAGTCAACTCTAGTTTGGAAGAAGTACGAGAATCGTATATAGGAAAGCTTACCTTCACGCAGAGAAAGCAACTATGGAGTGATGTTTGTATGCCTACTAAAATATAGTTTGGAGGAAGTTCGAGAGCCATATCTGGGAAGCTTACAGTCACTTAGAGAAAGCAACCCTAGGGGGTGTTTCGTAGGCCTGCTAAACTCTATTTTCAATGAAGTGTTAGAATAATATATGGGAACTCAGTGAAAGCAACGTTGTGGTTGTGGTTCCTAGAAGAAGCAAGAGAATCACATGTAGAACCGCTTACATTCCGGCACCGAATGCAACTATGGGGTGGTGTTTTGTAGGCTTGCAAAACTCTAGTTTGGACGAAGTTTGAGAGTCATATATAGGAAAGTTTACAGTCACGTAGAGAAAGCAACTCTCTGGGTGTGGAATATAGAGTTATTTTGGTTGAAATAGAGTTATTTTGGTTGAAATGTGAGAGTCATATATGGGAACGCTTACATTCACTCAGAGAAAACAACGTTTGGGTGGTGGTTTGTAGGGCATACTGAACTGTAGTTTGGAAGAAGTACGAGAGTCCTATATAGGAACACTTACATTCACACAGAGAAAGCACTTATGGCGTCAGGTTTTGTAGGCATGCTAAACTGTAGTTTGGAAGAAGTTGGAGAACCTTATACAGGAAAGATTACCGTCACCCAGGGAAAGCAACACTCGGGAGATTTTTTTGTACACATGCTAAACTCTAATTTGGATGAAGTGTGAGAGTCAAACATGGGACCGCTTACATTCCCTCAGAGAAACAACACTGGGGTGGTTTTTGTAGGCATACTAAATAGTTTGGAAGAAGTACGAGAATGATATTTGGGAACGCTTACATTCACACAGAGAAAGCAACTACGTGGTGGTGTTTTGTAAGCATGCTATAGTTTGGAAGAAGTTCCAAACCTGAACAGTCATTTAGAGAAAGCAACTCTTGGTGGGTGATTTTTAGGTCTGCTAAATTGTATTTTGAAAGAAGTACCAGAGTGATATATACTAATGCTTACATTCATGCAAAGAAAAAACCATGGGGTGATGTTTGGTGGGCATGTTAACCTGTAGTTTGGAAGAAGTTGGAGAGTCTTATTTAGGAAAGCTTACAGTCACCTAGAGAAAGCAACTCTCGGGAGAGCCTTTCTTGGCCTGCTAAACTCTACTTTGCATCAATTGTGAGAGTCAAACATGGGAATGCTTTCATTCATTCAGAGAACGCAACGTTTGGGTGGTGGTTTGTAGGCATTCTAAACTGTATTTTGGAGGAAGTACGAGAGTCATGTATATGAACGCTTACATTCATGCAGAGAAAGCAACTGTGGGGTGGTTTCTAGGCATGCTAAACTCTAGTTTGGACGAAGTTTGACAATCACATATAAGAAAGCTTAGAGTCGCTTAAAGCAAATCTCTGGGTGTGGAATGTAGGTGTGCCAAACTCTATTTTGGTTTCAGAGTGAGAGTCATATATGGGAAGGCTTACATTCACTCAGAGAAAGCAACGATGGTGTGGTGGTTTGTAGGCATACTGAACTCTAGTTTGGAAGAAGTAGGAGAATGATATATGGGAACGCTTACATTCATGCAGAGAAAGCAATTATGGGGTGGCTTTTTTGTAGCCATGCAAATCTCTATTTTGCCAGAAGTTAAAGAGTAATATATAGGAAAGCGTACCGTCATTTATAGAAACCAACTTTCGGGGGATGATTTGTAGGCCTGCAAAACTCTACTTTGGAAGAAGGGGGAGAGTCATATGGGGGACTGGGTATATTCACTCGGAGAAATCAACGACGGGGTTGTGGTTTGTAGGCATACTAAACTCTAGTTTGGAAGAAGGACGAGAATAATTTATAGGAACGCTTACATTCATGCAGAGAAAGCAACTATGGAGTGATGTTTGTATGCCTACTAAACGATAGATTGGAGGATGTTCGAGAGTCATATCTGGAAAGCTTACAGTCATTTAGAGAAAGCAACTCTCTGGGGGTGGTTCGTAGGCCTGCTAAACTCTATTTTCAATGAAGTGTTCGAATCATATACAGGAACGCTTACATTCACTCAGAGAAAGCAACGTTGGGGTGGCCGTTTTTGAGCATACTAAACTCTACTTTGGAAGAGGTACGAGAGACATACATAGGAACGCTTACATTAACACAGAGAAAGCAAATACGGGGTGCTGTAGTGCAGGCATGCTAAACTATAGATTGGAAGAAGTTCGAAAGCTGACAGTCACTTAGAGAAAGCAACTCTTGGCGGGTGATTTTTAGGTCTGCTAAATTGTATTTTGAAAGACGTACAAGAGTTATATACACAAACGCTTACATTTATGCAGAGAAAGAAACTATGGGGTGATGTTTTGTTGGCATGCTAAACTGCAGTTTGAAAGGACTTCCAGAGTGTTATGTAGGATAGCTACAGTCACCTAGAGAAAACAACACTCGGGACAGCTTTGCAAGCCTCTAAACAGTAATTAGCAGCAATTGTGAGAGTCAAATATGGGAAAGCTTACATTCACGGAGAGAACACAACGTTTGGGTGGTGGTTTGTAGGCATAATAACTGTAGGTCGGAAGAAGTAGGAGAGTCATATATATGAACAGTTACATTCACGCAGAGAAAGAAACTGTTGGGTGGTGTATGTACGCATGTTAATCTATACTTTGGAGGAAGTTTGAGAGTCATATCTGGGGAAAATTACAGTCACATAGCTAAATCAACCATCGGGGACTGGTTTGTAGGTCTGCTAAATTCTATTTTGGAAAAAGTGATTCATATAAGGGAATGCTTATGTTCACTCAGAGAAAGCAACGATGCGGTGGTGTACTGTTGGCATGCTAAACTTTAGTTTGGAAGAAGTTCGAGAGTTTTACATAGGAAAGCTTACATTCACCTAGAGAAAGCAACTCTCAGGATGTGGTTTATAGGCCTGGTGAACTCTAATTTGGATCAAGTGTGAGAGTCATACATACGAGTTCCAAAATACAGTTTAGTATGCCTACAAACCACCAGCCTAACATTGCTTTCTCTGAGTGGATATAGGCCTTCCCTTATATGAATCTCGGACTGCTTTCAAAATGCAATTTGCCGGACCTACAAAACACCGCCCGAGAGTTGCTTTCTCTCACTATAAGCTTTCCTATATATGACTTTGGGACATAGTTTAGCATGCCAACAAAAGGCCACCCCATAGTTTGTGTGAATGTAAGCGTTCCTATGCATCACGCTCGTACTTCTTCCAAAGTATAGTACACCTACCAACCACCTCCCCAACGTTGCTTTTTCTGAGTGAATGTAAGCATTCTTTTATTCTCGTACTTCCTCCAAACTCCAGTTTAGTGTGACTAAAAATCACCACCGCAACCTTGCTTTCTCTGAGTGAATGTTAGCGTTCCCATTTAAGATTCACACTTCATCCAAAATAGAATTTGGCAGAACTACAAACCGGCCCCCAAGGGTTGCTTTCTCTGTGAGACTGTAAGCTTTCCTATTACTCTTAACTTCTTCGCAACTAGAGATTTGCATGCCTACAAAACACCACCCCATAGTTGCCCTCTCTGCGTGAATGTAAGCACTCATATATATGACTCTGCTACTTCTTCCAAAATACAGTTTAGTATGCTTACAAACAACCAACCAAACGTTGCGTTCTCTCAGAGAATGTTAGCGTTCCCAAGTATGACTGTTCCAAATGATGCAAAGTAGAGTTTAGCAGGCTTACAAACTATCTCTCGAAAGTTGCTTCCTCTGGGGGACTGTAAGCTTTCCTATAAAAGACTGTCGAACGTCTTCGAAACTACATTTCAGCACGCCAAAAAAACATAACCACATAGTTTCTTTCTCAGCATAAATATAAGCGATTTTATATATGACTCTTGTACTTCTATCAAAATACAATTTAGCAGACCTCAAAATCAACCGCCAAGAGTTGCTTTCTCTAAGTCACTGTCAGCTTTCGAACTTCTTCCAAATTATATTTTATCATGCCTACAAAACACCACCCCATAGTTGCTTTCTCTGCGTCCATATAATCGTTCATATATATGACTCTAGTACTTCTTCCAAACTGGATTTAGTATACCTACAAACCAGCACCCAAATTTACCTTTCTCTGAGTGAATGAAGCGTATCCATGTATGCCTCTTTCACTTCATCCAAATTAGAGTTTAGCGGCCCACAAACCACCTCCTGTGAGTTGCTTTCTCTAGGTGACTGTAAACTTTCCTATATAAGACTCTCGAACTTCTTCCAAACTACAGTTTAGCATGCCAACAATACAGCGCCCCATCGTTGATTTCTCTGAGTCAACATAAGCGTTCCCATATATGACTCTCACTCTTCTTCCAAAATAGAATTTAGCAGACCTACACAACACCCGATGGTTCCAATTCTCTAGGTGACTTTAATTTTTCCCACATATGACTCTCGAACTTTCTCCAAACTAGATTATGATGATTACATACGCCACTCCACAGTTGCTTTCTCTGCGTGAATGTAACCGTTCATATATGACTCTCCTACTTCTTCGAACTACAGTTGTTATTCCTACAAACCACCACGACAAAGTTCTTTCTCTGAGTGAATGCAAGCGTTCTCACACATCATCCAAATTACAGTTTAGTAGACCTACCAAGAAACTACAGAGAGTTGTTTTCTCTGTGTCACTGTAATCTTTCCTATATAAGGCTCTCGAACTTCTTCCAAACCACAGTTTAGCATGCCAACAAAATACGATCACAGAGTTGCTTTCTCTGCGTGAATGTAAGCATTCGTATATATGACTCTCCTACTTCCTCCAAAATACAGTTTAGAATGCTTACAAACCACCACCCAAACGTTGCGTTCTCTGAGTGAATGTAAGCGTTCCCATGTTTGACTCTCACAATTGATGCAAATTAGAGTTTAGCACGCTTAGAAACAATCTGCCGAGAGTTACTTTCTCTAGGTGACTGTAAGCTTTCTTATATAAGACTCGCGAACTTCTTCCAAACTACACTTTAGCATCCCAACGAAACACTGCCCTATCGTTGATTTCTCTGAGTGAACATAAGCGTTCCCACATATGAATTGCACTCTTCTTCCAAAATAGAATTTAGCAGATCTACAAAACGGCCCCCGATTGTTGCTTTCTCTAAGTGACTGCAATTTTCCCCAGATATGACTCTCGAACTTCCTCCAAAGTATAGATTAACATGCGTACATACACCACCCAACAGTTTCTTTCTCTGCGTGAATGTAACCGTTCATACATATGACTCTCCTACTTCTTCCGAACTACAGTTATTATGCCTACAAACCACCACCCAAACGTTGTGTTCTCTCCGTGAATGTAAGCGTTCCCATGTTTGACTCTCACAATTACTGCTAATTAGTGTTTAGAGGCTTGTAAAGCTGTCCCGAGTGTTGCTTTCTCTAGGTGACTGTAAGCTATCCTATATAACACTCTCGAACTCCTTCCAAACTGCAGTTTAGCATGCCAACAACACATCACCCCATAGTTTCTTTCTCTGCATGAATGTAAGCGTTTGTATATGACTCTGGTACGTCTTTCAAAATACAATTTAGCAGACCTAAAAATCACCCGCCAAGAGTTGCTTTCTCTAAGTGACTGTCAGCTTTCGAACATCTTCCAATCTATAGTTTAGCATGCCTGCATTACAGCACCCCGTATTTGCTTTCTCTGTGTTAATGTAAGCGTTCGTATTTATGTCTCTCGTACCTCTTCCAAAGTAGAGTTTAGTATGCTCAAAAACGGCCACCCCAACGTTGCTTTCTCTGAGTGAATGTAAGCGTTCCTGTATATGATTCGAACACTTCATTCAAAATAGAGTTTAGCAGGCCTACGAACCATCCCCAGAGAGTTGCTTTCTCTAAATGACTGTAAGCTTTCCAGATATGACTCTCGAACATCCTCCAAACTATCGTTTAGTAGGCATACAAACATCACTCCATAGTTGCTTTCTCTGCATGAATGTAAGCGTTCCTATATATGATTCTCGTCCTTCTTCCAAACTAGAGTTTAGTATGCCTACAAACCACAACCCCATCGTTGATTTCTCCGAGTGAATGTACCCAGTCCCCCATATGACTCTCCCCCTTCTTCCAAAGTAGAGTTTTGCAGGCCTACAAACCATCCCCCGAAAGTTGGTTTCTATAAATGACGGTACGCTTTCCTATATATTACTCTTTAACTTCTTGCAAAATAGAGATTAGCGTGGCTACAAAAAAGCCATCCCATAATTGCTTTCTCTGCATGAATGTAAGCGTTCCCATATATCATTCTCCTACTTCTTCCAAACTAGAGTTCAGTATGCCTACAAACCACCACACCATCGTTGCTTTCTCTGAGTGAATGTAAGCCTTCCCATATATGACTCTCACTCCGAAACCAAAATAGAGTTTAGCACGCCTACATTCCACACCCAGAGATTTGCTTTAAGCGACTCTAAGCTTTCTTATATGTGATTCTCAAACTTCGTCCAAACTAGAGTTTAGCATGCCTAGAAAACACCACCCCAGAGTTGCTTTCTCTGCATGAATGTAAGCGTTTGAATATATGACTCTGGTATTTCTTTCAAAATACAATTCAGCAGACCAAAAAATGAACCGCCGAGAGTGGCTTTCTCTAAGTGACTGTCTGCTTTCGAACTTCTTCCAAACTATATTTTAGCAGGCCTACAAAACACCACCCCATAGTTGCTTTCTCTGCGTCCATATAAGCGTTCATATATATGACTCTAGTACTTCTTCCAAACTGGAGTTAGTATACCTACAAACCGGCACCCCAATTTACCTTTCTCTGAGTGAATGAAGCGTATCCATGTATGCCTCTTTCACTTCATCCAAATTAGAGTTTAGCGGCTTACAAACCACCTCCTGTGAGTTGCTTTCTCTAGGTGACTGTAAACTTTCCTATATAAGACTCTCGAACTTCTTCCAAACTACAGTTTAGCATGCCAACAATACAGCGTCCCATCGTTGATTTCTCTGAGTCAACATAAGCGTTCCCATATATGACTCTCACTCTTCTTCCAAAATAGAATTTAGCAGACCTACACACCAGCCCCCGATTGTTCCTTTCTCTATGTGACTCTAATTTTCCCCAGATATGACTCTCGAACTTCCTCCAAACTACAGATTATGATGATTACCTACGCCACCCCACAGTTGCTTTCTCTGCGTGAATTTAACCGTTCATATATGACTCTCCTACTTCTTCGAACTACAGTTGTTATTCCTACAAACCACCACGACAAAGTTCTTTCTCTGAGTGAATGCAAGCGTTCTCACACTTCATCCAAATCACAGTTTAGCAGACCTACCAAGAAACTACAGAGAGTTGTTTTCTCTGTGTCACTGTAATCTTTCCTATATAAGGCTCTCGAACTTCTTCCAAACCACAGTTTAGCATGCCAACAAAATACGACCACAGAGTTGCTTTCTCTGCGTGAATGTAAGCATTCGTATATATGACTCTCCTACTTCCTCCAAAATACAATTTAGAATGCTTAAAGACCAGCCACCCAAACGTTGCGTTCTCTGAGTGAATGTAAGCGTTCCCATGTTTGACTCTCACAATTGCTGCTAATTAGTGTTTAGAGGCTTGTAAAGCTGTCCCGAGTGTTGCTTTCTCTAGGTGACTGTAAGCTATCCTATATAACACTCTCGAACACCTTCCAAACTGCAGTTTAGCATCCCCACAACACATCACCCCATAGTTTCTTTCTCTGCATGAATGTAAGCGTTTGTATATGACTCTGGTACGTCTTTCAAAATACAATTTAGCAGACCTAAAAATCACCCGCCAAGAGTTGCTTTCTCTAAGTGACTGTCAGCTTTCGAACTTCTTCTAATCTATAGTTTAGCATGCCTGCACTACAGCACCCCGTATTTGCTTTCTCTGTGTTAATGTAAGCGTTCGTATTTATGTCTCTTGTACCTCTTCCAAAGTAGAGTTTAGTATGCTCAAAAACGGCCACCCCAACGTTTCTTTCTCTGAGTGAATGTAAGCGTTCCTGTATATGATTTTAACACTTCATTGAAAATAGAGTTTAGCAGGCCTACGAACCACCCCCTGAGAGTTTCTTTCTCTAAATGACTGTAAGCTTTCCAGATATGACTCTCGAACATCCTCCAAACTATAGTTTAGTAGGCATACACACATCACTCCATAGCTGGTTTGTCTGCGTGAATGTAACCGTTCATATATATGACTTTCCTACTTCTTCCGAACTACAATTAAGGCCACAAACTGCAACCCAAACCTTGCGTTCTGAGTGGATGTAAACCTTCCCATACTTGACTTTAAGAGTTGGTGCAAATTATCAGGCTTAGAAATCATCTCCCAAGAGTTGCTCTCTCTAGGTGACTGTAAGCTTTGCTATATAAGATTCTAAACTTCCTCCAAACTATAGTTTAGTAGGCATACAAACCTCACTCCATAGTTGCTTTCTCTGCATGAATGTAAGCGTTCCTATATATGATTCTCCTACTTTCTCCAAACTAGAGTTTAGTATGCCTACAAAACACAACCCCATCCTCGATTTCTCTGAGTCAATGTACGTGGTCCCCAATATGACTCTCCCACTTCTTCCAAAGTAGAGTTTTGCAGGCCTACCCTTCATCCCCCGAAAGTTGGTTTCTATAAATGAGTGTACGCTTTCCTATATAACTTCTTCCAAACTAGAGATTAGCATGGGTACAAAAAAGCCACCCCATAATTGCTTTCTCTGCATGAATGTAAGCGTTCCCATATATCATTTTCTTACTTCTTCCAAACTAGAGTTTAGTATGCCTACAAACCACCACACCATCGTTGCTTTCTCTGAGTGAATGTAACCCTTTCCATATATGACTCTCAATCTAAACCAAAATAGAGTTTAGCACGCCTACATTCCACACCCAGAGATTTGCTTTCTCTAAGTGACTCTAAGCTTTCTTATATGTGATTCTCAAACTTCGTCCAAACTAGAGTTTAGCACGCCTAGAAAACACCACCCCACAGTTCCTTTCTCTGCATGAATGTAAGCGTTTGAATATATGACTCTGGTACTTCTTTCAAAATACAATTTAGCAGACCTAAAAATCCACCGCCAAGAGTTGCTTTCTCTAAGTGACTGTCTGCTTTCGAACTTCTTCCAAACTATATTTTAGCAGGCCTACAAAACACCACCCCATAGTTGCTTTCTCTGCGTCCATATAAGCGTTCATATATATGACTCTAGTACTTCTTCCAAACTGGAGTTAGTATACCTACAAACCGGCACCCCAATTTACCTTTCTCTGAGTGAATGAAGCGTATCCATGTATGCCTCTTTCACTTCATCCAAATTAGAGTTTAGCGGCTTACAAACCACCTCCTGTGAGTTGCTTTCTCTAGGTGACTGTAAACTTTCCTATATAAGACTCTCGAACTTCTTCCAAACTACAGTTTAGCATGCCAACAATACAGCGCCCCATCGTTGATTTCTCTGAGTCAACATAAGCGTTCCCATATATGACTCTCACTCTTTTTCCAAAATAGAATTTAGAAGACCTACACACCAGCCCCCGATTGTTCCTTTCTCTAAATGACTCTAATTTTCCCCAGATATGACTCTCGAACTTCCTCCAAACTACAGATTATGATGATTACATACGCCACTCCACAGTTGCTTTCTCTGCGTGAATGTAACCGTTCATATATGACTCTCCTACTTCTTCGAACTACAGTTGTTATTCCTACAAACCACCACGACAAAGTTCTTTCTCTGAGTGAATGCAAGCGTTCTCACACATCATCCAAATTACAGTTTAGTAGACCTACCAAGAAACTACAGAGAGTTGTTTTCTCTGTGTCACTGTAATCTTTCCTATATAAGGCTCTCGAACTTCTTCCAAACCACAGTTTAGCATGCCAACAAAATACGATCACAGAGTTGCTTTCTCTGCGTGAATGTAAGCATTCGTATATATGACTCTCCTACTTCCTCCAAAATACAGTTTAGAATGCTTACAAACCACCACCCAAACGTTGCGTTCTCTGAGTGAATGTAAGCGTTCCCATGTTTGACTCTCACAATTGATGCAAATTAGAGTTTAGCACGCTTAGAAACAATCTGCCGAGAGTTACTTTCTCTAGGTGACTGTAAGCTTTCTTATATAAGACTCGCGAACTTCTTCCAAACTACACTTTAGCCTCCCAACGAAACACTGCCCTATCGTTGATTTCTCTGAGTGAACATAAGCGTTCCCACATATGAATTGCACTCTTCTTCCAAAATAGAATTTAGCAGATCTACAAAACGGCCCCCGATTGTTGCTTTCTCTAAGTGACTGCAATTTTCCCCAGATATGACTCTCGAACTTCCTCCAAAGTATAGATTAACATGCGTACATACACCACCCAACAGTTTCTTTCTCTGCGTGAATGTAACCGTTCATACATAAGACTCTCCTACTTCTTAGGGTAAAGGTTAAGCGTTAGGGTTAGGGATTAGTGATTAGGGTTTTTGGTTAGTGTTAGGGTTAGCGGTTAGGAGTTAGTGTTTTATGAAGGGGTATGGTTAGAATTAGGATTGGGGTTAGAGTTAGGGTGAGGTATAGGGGTTAGGTTTAGGGGTTAGTTTTAGGGTAAAAGGATAGGATTAGGGTTACGGGTTGGGCTTAGGTTTAGGGTTAAAGTTTACTGCTAGGGTTAGGGATAGGGTTCAGGGTTAGCTTTAGGGGTTCTGGTGAGGGTTAGGTGTTAGGTTAGTGTCAGGGTTAGGTCTAGTCGTGAGGGTAAGGTTTAGGGTTAGCTTTAAGAGCTAGGGTTAGGTTTAATGGTTAGGATTAGGATTAAGGTTAAGGGTTAGGGTAAGGCTTAGGGGTTAGGGTGAAGGGTTAGGGTCAAGGGTTAGGGTTTTTGTTAGGCATAGCGTTGGGGTTAGAAGTAAGGGTTACTGTCAGTGTCAGGGTTGTAGGTAGGGTTACGGTTAGGGTTAGCGGTTTAGAATTAGGGTTAGGGATTAGGTGTCACAGTGATGACTAGGAGATAGGGTTAGAATTATGGGATAGGGGTTGTTCTCAGGAAATGGGTTATGTATTAAGGTTAGGATAAGAGGTTAAAGTTAGGCGCACGGTGAGGTTTAGGTGTTAAGGGGAGAAATAGGAACAGGGTTGGGTGTTATGTTCAGGGTTAGGGTTATCTGTTAAAGGTATTGTTTATGCTTAGTGCACGGGCCCTGTCTGCATTGGGCGGGCGGGGGGAGTTTAGGGGGCTGGGATTGTACCCGGGAACCCACTCTATCATACTCTGTGTATGAGCCCGTGGGTTCCATGCAGGACGCAGTGGTAGAGCCTCCTTTCACGCATGGCATGGGAGGATTGCAGGCTTTCTAAACTCTAAGAAAGCAAGAAGTCTGAGAATTAGATTTAGGGTTAGGATTATGGTTAGGGTTAAGGATGAAGTTTAGTGTTAGGGTGAGGGCTTAGGGTTAGGGCTTAGGGTTAGGGTTAAAGGTTACTCTTAGGTTTAACGGTTACACTTTGGTTTAGGGTTGAGGTTTACGGTTAGGGTTAAGATGAGGGGTTAGGGTTTGGTACAGGGTTAGGGTTAAGTGTTAGGTTTAGGGTTGAAGATTAGGATTAGGGTTAGGATTAAAGGTTAGCGTGAGAGTTAACTGTTAGTGTTAAGGTTAAGAGTTAGGGTTTAGGGTTTAGGGTTAGGGTTAGGGTTAGTTTTAGAGTTAGAGTTATGTGCTATGGTTTGTGTTAGAGGTTAGGGTTAGGTTTACTGGTCACGGC
>NW_027182861.1:822500-825000 GCF_041146395.1 Eulemur rufifrons | reverse complement strand
GCTTAGGATTAGGGTTAGGGTTTGGGGTTAAAGTAAGTGTTAGGGGTCAGGTTTAAGGATCAAAGGTTAGGGTTATTTTTAGCTGTAGTGTTAGGGTTAGGGATAAGGGATCCCATTAGCATTAAGGGTCTTCCTTACTGTAGGGTTAAGGGTTAGGCTTAGAGTTAAAGGTTCAGGTTAGGGTCCGTGTTAAGATTTAAGGTGAGGGTTAACGGTTAGGGTAAAGGTTAAGCGTTAGGGTTAGGGATTAGTGATTAGGATTTTTGGTTAGTGTTAGGGTTAGCGGTTAGGAGTTAGTGTTTTATGAAGGGGTATCGTTAGAATTAGGATTGGGGTTAGAGTTAGGGTGAGGTATAGGGGTTAGGTTTAGGGGTTAGTTTTAGGGTAAAAGGATAGGATTAGGGTTACGGGTTGGGCTTAGGTTTAGGGTTAAAGTTTACTGCTAGGGTTAGGGATAGGGTTCAGGGTTAGCTTTAGGGGTTCTGGTTAGGGTTAGGTGTTAGGTTAGTGTCAGCGTTAGGTCTAGTCTTGAGGGTAAGGTTTAGGGTTAGCTTTAAGAGCTAGGGTTAGGTTTAATGGTTAGGATTAGGATTAGGGTTAAGGGTTAGGGTAAGGCTTAGGGGTTAGGGTGAAGGTTTAGCGTTTTTGTTAGGCATAGCGTTGGGGTTAGAAGTAAGGGTTACTGTCAGTGTCAGGGTTGTAGGTAGGGTTACGGTTAGGGTTAGCGGTTTAGAATTAGGGTTAGGGATTAGGTGTCACAGTGATGACTAGGAGATAGGGTTAGAATTATGGGATAGGGGTTGTTCTCAGGAAATGGATTATGCATTAACGTTAGGATAAGAGGTTAAAGTTAGGCGCACGGTGAGGTTTACGTGTTAAGGGGAGAAATAGGAACAGGGTTGGGTGTTATGTTCAGGGTTAGGGTTATCTGTTAAAGGTATTGTTTATGCTTAGCGCACGGACCCTGTCTGCATTGGGCGGGCGGGGGGAGTTTAGGGGACTGGGATTGTACCCGGGAACCCACTCTATCATACTCTGGGTATGAGCCCGTGTGTTTAATGCAGGACGCAGAGGTAGAGCCTCCTTTCACGCATGGCATGGGAGGATTGCAGGCTTTCTAAACTCTAAGAAAGCAAGAAGTCTGAGAATTACATTTAGGGTTAGGATTATGGTTAGGGTTAAGGATGAAGTTTAGTGTTAGGGTGAGTGCTTAGGGTTAGGGATTAGGGTTAGGGTTAAAGGTTACCGTTAGGTGTAACGGTTACACTTTGGTTTAGGGTTGAGGTTTACGGTTAGGGTTAAGATGAGGGGTTAGGGTTTGGTACAGGGTTAGGGTTATGTGTTAGGTTTAGGGTTGAAGATTAGGATTAGGGTTAGGATTAAAGGTTAGCGTGAGAGTTAACGCTTAGTGTTAAGGTTAAGAGTTAGGGTTTAGGGTTAGGGTTACGGTTAGGGTTAGATTTAGGGTTAGATTTATGAGCTACGCTTTGCGTTAGAGGTTAGGGTTAGGTTTACTGGTCACGGTTAGGGTTACTTTTAGGGGGTAGCATTAGGGTTAGGGTTAGGGTTAAGGGATAGGATTAGGGATAAGTGTTGGGCTTAGGGTTAGGGTTTAGTGTTAGGGTTAGCATTAAGGATTAGGGTTAGGGTCAGGGTTAAATGCTTGGGTGCGGGTAATAGTTGGGGTCAGGGTTAAGGTTCACGGATAGGGTTAATGTTAAGGGTTACGGGTAGGTTTAGGGTTCAGGGTTAGAGTTAGCATTAGGGCTTAAGGTTAGGATTAGGCGGTAGGTTAGACTTAGGGTTAGATCTAGGCGTTAGGGTAAGGGCTAGCGTTAGGGTTAAGAGATAGGGTTAGGTTTAATGCTTAGGATTAGGGTTAGGGTTTGGGGTTAAAGTAAGTGTTAGGGGTTAGGTTTCAGGATCAAAGGTTAGGGTTATTTTTAGCTGTAGTGTTAGGGTTAGGGATAAGTGATCCCATTAGCATTAAGGGTCTTCCTTACTGTAGGATTAAGGGTTAGGCTTAGAGTTAAAGGTTAAGGTTAGGGTCAGTGTTGAGATTTAGAGTGAGGGTTAACAGTTAGGGTAAAGGTTAAGCGTTAGGGTTAGGGATTAGTGATTAGGGTTTTTGGTTAGTGTTAGGGTTAGCGGTTAGGAGTTAGTGTTTTATGAAGGGGTATGGTTAGAATTAGGATTGGGGTTAGAGTTAGGGTGAGGTATAGGGGTTAGGTTTAGGGGTTAGTTTTAGGGTAAAAGGATAGGATTAGGGTTACGGGTTGGGCTTAGGTTTAGGGTTAAAGTTTACTGCTAGGGTTAGGGATAGGGTTCAGGCTTAGCTTTAGGGATTCTGGTTAGGGTTAGGTGTTAGGTTAGTGTCAGGGTTAGGTCTAGTCGTGAGGGTAAGGTTTAGGGTTAGCTTCAAGAGCTAGGGTTAGGTTTAATGGTTAGGATTAGGATTAGGGTTAAGGGTTAGGGTAAGGCTTAGGGGTTAGGGTGAAGG
>NW_027182861.1:785000-787500 GCF_041146395.1 Eulemur rufifrons | reverse complement strand
CAGGGTTAGAGTTAGCATTAGGGCTTAAGGTTAGGATTAGGCGGTAGGTTCGATTTAGGGTTAGATCTAGGCGTTCGGGTAAGGGCTAGCGTTAGGGTTAAGAGATAGGGTTAGGTTTAATGCTTAGGATTAGGGTTAGGGTTTGGGGTTAAAGTAAGTGTTAGGGGTTAGGTTTAAGGATGAAAGGTTACTGTTATTTTTAGCTGTAGTGTTAGGGTTACGGAAAAGGGATCCCATTAGCATTAAGGGTCTTCCTTACTGTAGGGTTAAGGGTTAGGCTTAGAGTTAAAGGTTAAGGTTAGGGTCAGTGTTAAGATTTAGGGTGAGGGTTAATGGTTAGGGTAAAGGTTAAGCGTTAGGGTTAGGGATTAGTGATTAGGGTTTTTGGTTAGTGTTAGGGTTAGCGGTTAGGAGTTAGTGTTTTATGAAGGGGTATGGTTAGAATTAGGATTGGGGTTAGAGTTAGGGTGAGGTATAGGGGTTAGGTTTAGGGGTTAGTTTTAGGGTAAAAGGATAGGATTAGGGTTACGGGTTGGGCTTAGCTTTAGGGTTAAAGTTTACTGCTAGGGTTAGGGATAGGGTTCAGGGTTAGCTTTAGGGTTTCTGGTGAGGGTTATGTGTTAGGTTAGTGTCAGGGTTAGGTCTAGTCGTGAGGGTAAGGTTTAGGGTTAGCTTTAAGAGCTAGGGTTAGGTTTAATGGTTAGGATTAGGATTAGGGTTAAGGGTTAGGGTAAGGCTTAGGGGTTAGGGTGAAGGGTTAGGGTCAAGGGTTAGGGTTTTTGTAAGGCATAGCGTTGGGGTTAGAAGTAAGGGTTACTGTCAGTGTTAGGGTTGTAGGTAGGGTTACGGTTAGGGTTAGCGGTTTGGAATTAGGGTTAGGGATTAGGTGTCACAGTGATGACTAGGAGATAGGGTTAGAATTATGGGATAGGGGTTGTTCTCAGGAAATGGTTTATGCATTAACGTTAGTATAAGAGGTTAAAGTTAGGCGCACGGTGAAGTTTACGTGTTAAGGGGAGAAATAGGAACAGGGTTGGGTGTTATGTTCAGGGTTAGGGTTATCTGTTAAAGGTAATGTTTATGCTTAGCGCACGGGCCCTGTCTGCATTAGGCGGGCGGGGGGGAGTTTTGGGGGCTGGGATTGTACCCGGAAACCCACTCTATCATACTCTGGGTATGGGTCCGTGGGTTTCATACAGGACACAGTGGTAGAGCCTCCTTTCACGCATGGCATCGGAGGATGGCAGGCTTTCTAAACTCTAAGAAAGCAAGAAGTCTGAGAATGAGATTTAGGGTTAGGATTATGGTTAGGGTTAAGGATGAAGTTTAGTGTTAGGGTGAGGGCTTAGGGTTAGGGATTAGGGTTAGGGTTAAATGTTACTCTTAGGTTTAACGGTTACACTTTGGTTTAGGGTTGAGGTTTACGGTTAGGGTTAAGATGAGGGGTTAGGGTTTGGTACAGGGTTAGGTTTAAGTGTAAGGTTTAGGGTTGAAGATTAGGATTAGGGTTAGGATTATAGGATAGCGTGAGAGTTAACGCTTAGGGTTAAGGTTAATAGTTAGGGTTTAGGGTTAGGTTTAGGGTTAGGGTTAGTTTTAGGGTTAGAGTTATGTGCTATGGTTTGTGTTAGAGGTTAGGGTTAGGTTTACTGGTGACGGTTAGGGTTATGTTTAGGGGTTAGCATTAGGGATAGGGTTAGGGTTAGGGTTAAGGGATAGGATTACGGTTAAGTGTTGGGCTTAGGGTTAGGGTTTAGTGTTAGGGTTACCATTAAGGACTAGGGGTAGGGTCAGGGTTAAATGCCTGGGTGCGCGTAATGGTTAGGGTCAGGGTTAAGGTTCACGGATAGGGTTAGTGTTAAGGGTTACGGGTAGGTTTAGGGTTCAGGGTTAGAGTTAGCATTAGGGCTTAAGGTTAGGATTAGGCGGTAGGTTCGATTTAGGGTTAGATCTAGGCGTTCGGGTAAGGGCTAGCGTTAGGGTTAAGAGATAGGATTAGGTTTAATGCTTAGGATTAGGGTTAGGGTTTGGGGTTAAATTAAGTGTTAGGGGTTAGGTTTAAGGATCAAAGGTTAGGGTTATTTTTAGCTGTAGTGTTAGGGTTAGGGATAAGGGATCCCTTTAGCATTAAGGGTCTTCCTTACTGTAGGGTTAAGGGTTAGGCTTAGAGTTAAAGGTTAAGGTTAGGGTCAGTGTTAAGATTTAGGGTGAGGGTTAACGGTTAGGGTAAAGGTTAAGCGTTAGGGTTAGGGATTAGTGATTAGGGATTTTGGTTATTGTTAGGGTTAGCGGTTAGGAGTTAGTGTTTTATGAAGGGGTATGGTTAGAATTAGGATTGGGGTTAGAGTTGGAGTGAGGTATAGGGGTTAGGTTTAGGGGTTAGTTTTAGGGTAAAAGGATAGGATTAGGGTTACGGGTTGGGCTTAGTTTTAGGGTTAAAGTTTACTGCTAGGGTTAGGGATAAGGTTCAGGGTTTGCTTTAGGGATTCTGGTTAGGGTT